>NC_084881.1:20200151-20503181 GCF_023558435.1 Drosophila sulfurigaster albostrigata
TTCCAGATTCCTTAAACAATAAATTGATTGAATTGAAAAAGATTGCTTAAATCTGATAATCATACCTGAAATAATAACTTAGCCTGGAGTCTGGAATCATCCAAATGTTTCCGGAAAAATAAATATCATTGTTATGGGATCAATATAAATTCACTTTCCTTTTACTACACTTTTCTTTTACTACCTACAGATTTAGAAAAATAAAAAATAATAATAAATAAATAAAAGCTAACTTTTTCAGTTAAAAAAAATCGAGATTGAATTTATAAATTCAGAAAAAATTAATGTGCAGCAATTATTTTTGTATGAAATTATAAATTCAATTCAATTTTTTGTTTAATTTTCTGTTTAATTATTTGCTTATCTGACTTCTTCAACTAAAAAAAGAATGGTTATGAGGTTTATTTGTCGATTTTTTCATTTTTGCGTATTTTGCTGTTCAAATCATAATTTTTATATGAATCTATATCTATTTTTGAAATTATAATTTTATAGGAACTACTTGTTTCTTTTTCAATTTATTTATTTATGAATATTGCCAAAACTAAAGTAAATGTTTGCCAACTAGGTTTAGTTCAATATTTTTTCATACCTTTTGCAAATATAATATATAACCAACCACTGAAAAGAGCTGCAATCTGTTACACCTTTAAATAATGGGAAAATGTAATAAATATTTTGTTATACCTTTTATTCTATGCCAAAAATTGTTAGCCATCAAATAATTTGCACGTCGCTTATTTGGGGAGAAGTGTGAGACCAAACCGCAAGAGGAAAAATAGAAACAAGAGCAAAAATCAAAATAGCAAATCGCAAACACAAAATAGAAAATAAAGAAAAATGCGAGTGGGCGACATGCTGCGTCAATAAAATGGCTTTAATTAATCGGAAGCGCTGCGTCAGCTGTTGCCACAAAAGCTTGGCAACAAATGCCACTAAGAAAGGGAAAGAGAATGTGCTATATAGGCATTTGAATGCAGCGACGAATTGAGCGCATAAATTATGCACAACCAACCATTTTGGGCAAAGCATTTATGGCCACGTTTTTTGGCCACAAACTTCCAGAGGGGGTTGGGGACGTAGAGACATGGGTGTAACGGGCGACTGGCCAGCAACAATATGTTGTAAACGTTTAATTTGAACGCGTCTCTAATCGCTGTCCTGGCAACGTGCAACTGCCACCCAAACCTGCAACCTGGTCGCTTGTAATTGCGTTCATTGAATTGTTAACTGGATTCGTTGTCTACGGCCAGCCGCAACCGCAACTTGCAACTGGAGGAGTGGAAAACGGCTGCTGTAGCGGGAAAACGGCTAAAAGCCGTTGTTATCCTTGCGGTTTGTTACAGCCCCCTTTCCCCTTGTGTCCCTTGAGTTGATTTGGGTTTGCTTTCAGTGGGGATTTAGCTCCAGTCGTCGTTTTCCTCCCAAACTCCCATAAAAATCCCGGTCAATGCACATCAAACTTTTGGCTCGCTGCTGCTGCAACTGTTTTTGGCATTTATTGGTATTGTTCGAATGTACCAATTAAAGTTCCACTAGCAGACTGGCAGACTGTCAGACGACCCCATAAAATATGCAAACACGTAAAAGTTCTCCACACACAGTTCGATGTCGATTGCGACAGCACATTAATGCTTAACGGTCATTGGGCTTCTTCTCTGCACTGCAGCGCAGCAATTCAGGCAAGACAGTCAGCGAATTGGCAAACGGTGGCAATAAAAGGTCATAAAACTGGAGAATAAGTCGAAGACTGGTCAGTAAAATTCTCGTCTCATTGTGCAGCTGCAATGAAAACGAAAAGTTTCAGGAGCGAAGGAAATCCGCTATTGAGGAACCTAATAAATTGTTTTTGAGGTGACAGCGAGATTTATTTGCTCTTTTTTGAGGAAACGCAATGCCTAAATAATAACTTTAATAAAAGTGATCAAATTAGTATTTTAATCTTCTCTGATAAATTAAATAACTTATGTTTTTTTTTTCGATTTATAAGAGAAGTTTTAATTACTCTTCTGCTTAAGAATCACAGATGGTTTTTAAATTTATGAACAAAAGATTTATTAAAAAAGTTATGAAATCAAGCCCTAATGTTTTAAAATACATTGTTTGGTTTTATACTCATTGTTTGGTTTTATACTATATATTAAGAATAATAATTATAAAAATATCATATTTATCATATTTCAAAATTTTGGATATTTATTCTCTATTTTTTAGAAAAAATAAAATATTACAAATTGGAAAATTTTCTTTATTATGAAAAAAAAAAACACAATTTAATTCCACATTTCCACAAAATACTATTTTGTATTATTTTGGATATACTTAATGTAAGTTAATGTGAACACATATAAGCGATGTAGGGGTGAGTGTGATATTTATTCATTGTAAATATACTACTAAGTATAATGATTAGACTAATATTTAAAAAAATAATTACAATTTGATCAAAATTTACTTTTTTAACCTTTTTTTTCAGTGTACATTTATTTTATGGAATAAATTCGAATTTTTTTGACGACGGAAATAGCTGGCGAATTCGCATTATTATGTGTTGTAGTATATTAAAAAATTGATAGCGTCCCCACTGATAACATTTGGTTGCTTAAACATGTGTGTAAGATATTATTTTAATTTAGCGCGGCGGCGAACTTTTTACTGCTTTTAGTAGCTCTTGGTATCAAGCAGCAAACGGATGTGAAACGTGGATTCGCTTTTAAAACTCAAATATGGAAAAGTGCCAACAATTGTACGCTTTACTCCTTATAATTATGCAAATATGCATAGTAGTTCACATTGGGAAGAATTTGAAAACGCGCGTGCGTTCAGACTTAAATGGAAGGAAGAACGTGATCGCACTACTCCCTCAACTCCCCTAAGAACTCTTCCAAGCTCTTGTTTACATTTATCTGCTGGTTTTCAAGAAATACAACCACAGAATAAATCGTCTAACTATGTGCTTTGTGACGATGCTGGTTGGGTGGTCATTCAGCGACGAACCAATGGAGAGGAAGACTTTAATAAGAGCTGGCAGGAATACGAGGATGGATTTGGTAACTCTCGAACTGACTTTTTCATTGGATTGAAGAAATTGCAACTTTTCACCAGTTCAACACGTCAAGTGTTGCATGTCACATTAAAATTTGATTGGGGCTCAGTTGTGGCACAATATGATGATTTTGCGATTGCCAACTCAACATCGCACTACAAATTGGAGTCTTTAGGAAAGTTTACCGGCAACGCATGTGATGCTTTAAGATTGAATGTCAATCAGGAATTCTCAACATACGATCAAAATCGATCTCCATCTCATCACAATTGCGCCAGCATTTTCCGGAGTGGTTGGTGGTATCCAAACGATTGTGGACTGAGGTTCGTTTAATTTATCAATAAATTAAAATAAATAATTTAATTTTAATCGTTTTATAGCAATCTCAATGCTCCATTCAATGGTTTCATACGCTGGGAATACTTTGATGTCAAGTCCGTAGTAACGAAGATTCGTCCATACCCAAATGGACTTTAAAGAATCTTAGCCTTTCGTCTTAAACATTTAATATTCATTTATCGAATTTGAAAATATTATCAATCAAAATAATTGCATTGATATTGTATTTTTCAACTATAAAAATTATAAAGTCAGAGTTTCATAATTATCTTTTATATACAGTATGGATTATTCAAAATATATGTTGCACAAAAAAAGAAACTTACAAGAATATCGGGTTTTGCTTACTGACTGTACTTGTTCTTTACTTATGCGGAATTCCGATTATTAATATTTATTTTACTTTACTATTTTGGATTATAAACTCATATTATATTAGTTTCTGCCATTATTTCAACAGTTAATTTATGCGAAAAAAGCATAATACAATTTGGGCAAATAAATTATAATTTTTTATTTGAGATAACAGCTTAAGTTTCTTTGGAATGTCAACATTTTACTAAATGAATGCGGAAGTTTTATGATAAGCATTATTTATTTCTTATATATTATATGTTATATGTTATATGTTTATATTTAAACGCGTAAACTTTAAATCAATACCGTGCTAAAAACTTTCAATGGGGTTTTTCTCTAACAAAACCTCGTTTAACATGACCTCTGACTAAGACTATTCGAAATTGATAGAATTTCTGAAGCAACATTAAATGATGACATTAAATAAAATTGTTAAATTTAATAAATAAAATTTTTAGGGTTCCACTGAATTGATTAATTATATTAAAATATAAAATAATTTGAATCTTTTGATTAAAAAATAATTTTTGACAGTCGGATCATAATTGCTTTCGTTGACAATGTCGTATATTTTGAATATAGTAGTATATCAATATACCAAAAACAGACTTCGGTATATTTCTGTAGGTTTTGGTGCATTAGTTCGGTATATTGTAAGAATAATATAACATTTTTTGCTTTTATATATCAATATCAATATATCAATATACCAAATATATCCATTGGTATATTTTCTTGGCACATTAATTCGGTATATTTTGATAATAATACTGCACTGTTTTGCTTTTATTGCGAAGTATCTTAAAGTCGAGCTTTCGACTGTAGCTTCCTTATTATTATTATTTTTTTTTTTTAGAGCGTAATCGCTTATTTTGTTCTGGTTTCATATCTCGCCTACTACGATTTCGTTTAACTGTTGTTTTTTTCGGTAAACATAACTCCCAAATAATAAGAAGGGATAAAATTTAAATTATATAAACAAAATAATGAATGACTCATTTTAGAATAATCTTATTTTTTCTAAGTACGACAATTTTGAGGAAATGCGACAATAAGAACATTTGTATTTAGTATAAAAGAGTTCCTTAGTTCAGACACGAGTTGCAGTTGTAATCGGCATTAAAAGTAAGCAAGCGTCTTTTAAAAAACGGAGAAATATAAAAAAAGATGCAGACATTTTTGAAATTGTTGGCGGTATTATTTATTCTCGTGCCAACATGCACAGCGAGTAGTTTTCTGCTTAAAGCAATTGTCAATGTAACTAAAGTAGTAGATGATCAAATAAGAAATGTTAATATTGACGAAGGCGTAAATTCTACAAAAGCATATATCGCACCTATGGAAAATCAATTAAAGCAATGTGGAGAAATGGAAGAAAAAATAATGCTCTTGGAACTTAAAATAAATGAAACCAATAAAGCTAATCAGCAACTAGACGAATATAAAAACCAAATTGAAAAGCAAGCAGCCGAAATAAAGACCATTTCGATTAAAGATGAACTTATTGCTAGCCAAAAAGCTGAAATAGAAGATAAACTAATGTTGCTGGAAATGCAAATTAATAAAACGAACAAAGCCAATCAACAAATAGAAGACTACAAAAACCAAATTGAAAAGAAAGAACATGAAATACAGAACTTGTCGAAGAACAACGGAATTGTTACTAGCCAAAGAGCTGAGATAGAAGATAAACTAAAACTTCTGGAAGATTTTCAATTGCAAATTGCAAAGAATGAATTAGAAATAAGGAACTTGCAATCAACTATATCATCTTACGAGAACAATACAAATAATCAGAGTAAAATTTTATAAGATATTACCACATAGCTAGGGAAATTTAATAATAAATAATTATTCCACAAAATAGGTAATCTAAAAATTACAACACCAGATATAATATGTTACCATGAGGAAAACAAAATGTTAAAATCTGAGGTTCAGAATCTTAATGATAAAATTCAACATCTGGAAAATGAACAAAGTAAGTTCAGTCATACTTATAATAAACGAATTAGTACACATACATATTTTTTCAGATGAGGAAAACAAAATGTTAAAATCTGAGGTTCAGAATCTTAATGATAAAATTCAACAACTGGAAAATGAACAAAGTAAGTTCAGTCATACTTACTTATAAATAAATTATTGCACTTACATATTTTTCAGATGAATGCGAATTAACAATTAAAAAATTAGACGATCTGAATGATCATATAGGCGTCCAAGAAGGTTTATTAAATAGGAATTTAACTTGTTGATGCAATTCTGACTGCACATCTGCTCTCTTACAGTATCGTGTCAGATGGATTTGGAGTCAGAAAGGTTTGACTCCATCGAAAAGGATGTCACTATTGACGATATGAATAAAGAAGCTGAGGCTAATCGTAAACTGTTGGGTAAGTGTTCACTTTACTTAATTAAAGAAATGGAAATTAATGGAAATGGAAAGAAATTATCAGCTAAATAATAAAATTCAGTTGAGTAAGTGTTGCCTTTGGCTTATTACATTACAGAATTTAAATAAGTTTTATTAACTTTACTAGATCAATGTCAAGAGAACAATATGAATTTGCAAAAGACAGAAGAGGAGAAGAAATCAGTCGAAGAGAAACTAAGTATGCTAGATTAAATATCTAATTTAAATAAATCTAATAGAAAATACCTTTTTCCAGATGAATGTCAATTCAATAATACGAATTTAGTAAAATTAAACGATGAAAGCTTCAAAGAATGTCAAAGTAATCAACAAATAATATTAGGTAAGTGAATCACATTGAAATGTAAAATAAATACCACTCAAAATAATGTCAATTAAAGAATCGTGTCAGAATGATTTGGAATCGCAAAGAAATGAGTCCACTTATAAGAATGTGACTATTAAGGAACTGAATAAAGTTGCTGAGCTTAATCACAATCTATGGAGTAGGTATCTTCTTAAATATATGTATTACATTTGAAAAATCTATTTATATTGTATTCTACATTCTAGCCCAATGCCAGAAGAATAGCGAAGAAGTCCAAACTGAACTTGGTATGTTTTATTGAATTATTAATCATGATAGTCGTCTAATTTCAACAATTTTTGCTGTGGTAGATTCTTATAAAATAAAGGATGCGTACATCAAAAATTTAGTCGAATCATGTAAAAAGCAATTGGAATCGCAAAAACTTGAGACCACCTATAAAAATGCGATTATTAACGAATTAAATAAAGTTTTGGGTAGGTATCGTCTTTAAAGGAAATCAATTCAAGAGGAGTTATTTATGTACCATCGACCAATTCATCAATCCATATTTATTTTTTTCTTTAGATGAGTGTAAAAAGAACAATGCAGACCTCAACAATCGGCTGAGCATCATTGAAAAATGCAACAAACAATGCCACGGAAAAAATTTCTTTACAAATGCATGGTGTAAAGCGAAATGTAAATGGAATTGTTAGCAGTTCTTACAATATCGATGTTATAGATTTAAGTCAGCTGATTCTTCTGTTTAATTTCACTCATTCTGAATACACATTTGCTAAATTTGAATCGCATATTTCGTTAATTTAATTTTATTTCCATTAATAAGTGGACCAAAAGGGATATGAAAACACACAAAATAAACAATGGAACCTAATACGAATTTGACGGAAACTATTTAGGGTTTCGATCCATTCAGAAGTGGTTCACAATAAACTGTGAGAAGCCCGGCACCCATTTTGAATAAAAGCACGATAGTGCGGTATTTTCCCTAAAATATACCGAATTAATATACTCCAAAAAAAACTAAAATAGACTGATATGTCGATGAAGTACTACATAAAGATCAAAATATACAGAACTCTCAGAAATCATAAATACAATAGTTATTATTGTATTATATATACCAAAATTTGATTATAGTTTCGAAAATACGCCTGTTATTTGATTATTGTCGATTTGCGTGGGCGCAAGTGGACGTGCAAATATAAAAAGTACTGACTATCTCTTAAAGTCTTTGAGATCTAGATGTTCATACGAACAGACAGCCAGACAAACGGATCTGGCTAAATCGTCTAGACTTTACAGGGCCGGAGAAGACTTCTTCTGACTGTTAAATGCATTTCCTGGAGGCTCAAAGATACCCTTCTACCCTATGTGTCGCGGGTATAAAAATAACAGAATAATAATATTAATTCATTAGTTGTTTATAATTAATATAAGAAATATATTAAATTTGTACTTGATTACAAATTTGCGAAAACTTCGATAATTCAAGTGGCATTTGCGAGTTCATATACCGAATTTTTGGGATCTAATATACATGTAGTTTAATATGTGTTATAATATATAACAGTTAATATTTTGTTGAGTACTACACTTTTTGTTGTTATCAAGATCAGTTAGCCATACTTCCTGTTTCTTTCAAGCAGGAAACACAATTTGTTTAAATAGTGCACGCACTCGTATAATGCTGATTGTTTTAAGTTGATTACTTCGCCACTGATAGCGTTAGGTTAGACTTAAATTTAAGCTTTGAAATTTAGTTTCAACGTGGCTACAAACTATTCATAAAATTTAGTAGTTATTCGTCTCAAAGAGCATACGGTTGTGAATCTTGAATTCCCTCCAAAAATTCCAATATGCGGAAGTTCCTCAAATTACTCGCTGTTGTCCTTGTAATTGTGCAAATATGGACAGTCAGCACACAACCAACTGATGGAGATTTTATTACAACTACTAATTTAACAAAAGAAGAAAATAATAAGTTGCTGGGTGAAACAGAAGTAAAAGAAACTTCTCTATCAATTATATTAAGTGAAATACAAAAAATCCAGTTGAATACCGCCAACATCGAATTGAAATTAAAGGAACTGACTGATGTAAACGAGCTTATAAAATCTAAAGAGAAAGTTGCCGATTACAAAGATCAAATATCAAAGTTGCATTCAACTCTAATATCATACAAAAATACCATCAATGCAAATAATAAAAAAATATCAAAGTTGGAGTCGGCAAACGATGAGTGTAAACTTAAATAAGCTACTAAATTTGGTACAATTTAATAATTTTAATTATTCCAGATAATATTAAATTTAATACGCTGAAGTATGAATTTGAGAAGCTAAATAGCGAAACAGAAAGGCTGAAAAATGAACAAAGTAAGTTCCGTAAGAACATTAACAAAACAATTTTTAATTTTGTATAACATTTCTAGAAGAAAACCAAGAGCAAATGGTGAGGAAATCGTTCATAGAAATGGAATTAGGTATGGAACATTGAATTTTTATACCCGCTACCCATAGGGTAAAAGGGTATTATAACTCTGTGCCGACAGGAAATGTATGTAACAGGTAGAAGGAGGCATCTCCGACCCTATAAAGTATATATATTCTTGATCAGCGTCAACAGCCGAGACGATCTAGCCATGTCCGTCTGTCCGTCTGTGTGTCTTTGTGTCTGTCCGTCCGTCCGTATGAACACCTAGATCTCAGAGACTATAAGAGATAGAGATATAATTTTTTTTCGACAGCATTTGTTATGTTTGCACGCAGATCAAGTTTGTTTCAAATTTTTGCCACGCCCACTTCCGCCCCCGCAAATCAAAAAAATCGAATAACAAGCGTAATTTTAAAGCTAAAGCTGCGAATTTTGGTATATACAATAATTACTATAGTAGTTATGATTCCTGAAAATTTGGTTGCGATCAGATAATTGTCGAAGTTATTAAAGAAATACTTTTGTATGGTCAAAAACGCCTACTTACTAGGGGTCTTAGTTGCTTTGGCTGGCAATCTGGCACATTGTGCCGTCTATGGTATATTTTGAATGGTGTGCTGTATCGATATACCAAATATACCATTTGGTATATTTTTAGTATATTTGAAGTATATTCGGTATATTTTGAGAATAATACCCCAAAATATATTGTTTTTAATCAAATTGGGTAGCGGGTATCTCACAGTCGAGTACACTCGACTGTAGCTTTCTTACTTGTTTATTATGACCTATACATTCCACATTCATTTTGATTTTAGAACGCTGTAAAGAAGACTCTTATCAGGACAAAAGGAAATTTGAAAGGTTTAAAGAAAAAACACAGAGCACATTACAAACTGAGGTTAAATACTGCAATTCCTGGAAAGAGTTATTTAAGAATAAACTCAGTTCTAAGGATGATGAGTTAATCGATTGCTATACAAAGAATCAACAAATATCCGGATCATCAATTCCTTCCAAAATTCTTCCCACCTCATGCTTAAACCTGACTTCTGGTATTCAAGAAATTCAACTGCCAAATGGAAATCCATATTATGTGCTATGCGGTTCGGATGGTTGGCTGATTATTCAGCGACGCATCGATGGAAGTCAAGACTTTAATAAGACCTGGCAGGAATATGTGGATGGAGTTGGAGACATTCATGGGGAGTTTTTTATGGGATTAGAAAATCTGCACCTAATTACCAATGCAACACGTCAACAGTTAAATATTTCGATTAGAACTGATGATTTCGGAACAGAAGTTGCGGAATATGATGACTTTAGGATTGGAAATTCAGAATCCCTATATGAATTGGAATCAATCGGAAATTTCACTGAAGATGAGTATACTTGTATTATAAATGCCTTACAACATCATATAAAAAGGCCATTTTCAACATATGATAGAAAGTCTCCTGATTTGAAAACTGGTGGAGTAAACTTTGGAGGCTGGTGGTACTCGAATGTAGACGATTATTGGTTAGTGAACGTCAATAGTAAATGAAAATAAACAATTTAATCTGATATTCTTACAGCTATCTTAATGCGCCCCACACTGATGCTGGTTACAGTAAGGTCTACTGGAGATATGTTGGAGTGCAAGCCGTAACAATGGCAATTCGCCCCTACATTCACGAACATTAAAAAGCCTCTACTTATTATCCATTTCAATTTAAAATCAGAAGATTTTCGTTTTTTTGCATTGATTATTCTATTATATGTAAAATATATTGTTGGGCATAAATTGTACAAGTAAAAAATATTTGAAGTTAGAATTAAAACAATTATATATTGAATATTCAAAAAAAAAAAAAAATTACAAGTAATATTATTTGTTTTATGACTTTGTGCCAGGGTAGCTAATGACATCCATCTGTCTTTATGCCACGTAGATCTCACCATCGATAGGGGAAAATTTACCATGCTCTTTCAGCACATGTTAAAAAAAAACTATAAGAAACGAGGTTTATTTTACGACAGTTAAATATAGATACAATATTTGGGATTACATGAAAAGCATTGAAAATACTTAAAAGATCATTTTGGGGCATTAGTTTAATTGCGATGTTGATCGATAACGCAATCTATTAATTTGCCAAAATATACTTTTTGGTTATGCTTTCAATATTTTTGTTATATTTTCAGCATCTAAGGTCAGCTTTGGTATAAATTTTGTATAATGTGTACTTTATGGTATATTTAAAATTAAATATAATACTATCTCTATATATAGTAAATAAAGGCTTCGGTACATTTTAAAAAATAATACCACACTGTACTGTGCGCTGTTTTGCTTTTATTTACAATGGGTTGCGGTTATCTCACAGTTGAGCACACTTGACTGTAACTTTCTTACATGTTTTTTATTATATGCAAAGATATTTAAACACTTGAATACAAATTTGGATAAATATTGATAATTCCATTTATTTCCAGTGCCATTTGCGAGTTCACATGAAATGTAGAGCCAAATATCTCCAAATTAACACAAGTATACCGAATTTTTGCGACCTATTATATAATTTAATATGTGGTTAATATTTTGTTGAGTACTACATTTTTTGTTGTTTCAAGATTAGCTAGCGGAATTTCCTGTTTCTTTTAGCAAAAAAACTTATTATTTAAAATAGAGTACGCACTCGCGTAATGCTGATTGTTTTAAGTTGATTACTTCGCCATTGATAGCGTTAGGTTAGACTTAAATTTATTCTTTTAAATTTAGTTTCAACTATTCATAAAATTTAGAAGTTATTCGTCGCAAGTGGTAAACGGTTGTGTATCTTGAATTCCCTCTGAAAATTCCAATATGCGGAAGTTTCTCAGATTATTCACTGTTGTCCTTGTAATTGTGCAAATATGGACAGTCAGCACACAACCAACTGATGGCAACAACAAGTTACTTAACAAATCTGAAAACAAAGAAAATTCCCTATCAGTAATATTAAGTGAAATACAAAAAATCCAGTTGAATACCGCTAACATTGAATTGAAATTAAAGGAAAGTGAAGAGATTATCGCTAAGCAAAATGCTGAGTTGGAAAATAAATTGAGACTCTTGAATACTGAAATAGATGAACTTTTAAAGACTAAAGAACAAGTTGCCGATTATAAAGATCAAGTAACGAAGTTGCAATCAACAATCAATATAAAAAATGAAGAAATATCAAAGTTGAAGTCGGAAAAGGAAGAGGGTAAATTTAAATGAGTTAAAAGTAGTTAATGTAAGTGCAATTTAATAACAAAATTAATTACAGATTATCTAGAAATTACTATGTTGAAGTCTGCAGCTGAGAAGCAAAATAGCGAAATAGAAATGCTGAAAAATGAACAAAGTAAGTTTCGTAAGAACATTAACAAAACAATTTTTAATTTTGTATAACATTTCTAGAGGAAAACCAAGAGCAAATGGTGAGGAAATCGTTCATAGAAATGGAATTAGGTATGGAACATTGAATTTTTTATTATGACCTATACATTCCACATTAATTTTGATTTTAGAACGCTGTAAATATGACACTATGGATAGCCAACATAAACTTGCCGACTTGGAAAAAACCCTAAGCACACTACAAACCGAGTTGAAATACTGCAATTCTTGGAAAGAGTTCTTTAAGAATAAACTCAGTTCTAAAGATGATGAGTTAAACGATTGCTTTATAAAGCGTCAACAAATATCCGGATCATCAATTCCTTCCAAAATTCTTCCCACCTCATGCTTAAACCTGACTTCTGGTATTCAAGAGATTCAACTGCCAAATGGAAATCCATATTATGTGCTATGCGGTTCGGATGGTTGGATGATTATTCAGCGACGAATCGATGGAAGTGGAGACTTCAATAAGAATTTGCAGATATATGTGGATGGTATTGGAGACATTAATGGGGAATTTTTCATGGGGTTGGAAAATCTGCATCTAATTACCAATGCAACGCGTCACAAGTTGAAAGTTTTTATAGAAAAAAAAGAAGAAGAAAAAGAAGTAATTTTTGAATATGATGACTTTAGGATTGGAAATTCAGAATCTCTATATGAATTGGAATCAATCGGAAATTTCACGGGAGAGTCAGATTTAAATGCCTTAGAAAATCATGTAAAAATGCCTTTTTCAATAACCGATGTAAATTCTAATAATTGGGAAACCATGAACGCAGGCTGGTGGTTTTCGGATTATAATCAATGGTTAGTGAAGTTTCTCTGTAAATGAATATGAATAATTTAATCTGATAATCTTACAGTGACCTAAATGCGCCCTATGATGTTATATACTGGCAATGGCTTAAAATACAACGTGTAACAATGGAAATTCGCCCCTACACTAATGGATATTAAAGATCCTCTACTTATTATATTATTCAATTAAAAATCAGATTTTTTGTTTGCTTTTCTAAGATATATTTCCAAATATAGCCTTTGGTATATTTTAGAATTTTTGTGACATATTTTTGGTCATTTATTTAAAATGGCTTGCGGCTATCTGGCAGTCAAGCACACACGACTGTAGGTTTCTTACTAGTTGGTAATCAAGCCCGCTTCCACTTTGAAAATGTTTGGGTTTTATTCAAACTGGTCATCGAGCACGCTCGAATATAGCTTTCTCACTTGTTTTAATATGTTCTTTCGATAACGACAGAGGTTCGACTTGAGCGAATATAGAAGGGCATAAATGTATGAACCTATATTAAAAAGCATTTTCGACTTTAACTCTGATCGCTGCGGCGCGCTGATAGCATTGGAATTTCTGGCATATAGTACATACATAAGCTTCTATATAATATATATAAGCGTCTATATGATTAAACTACGCTTTAACTGTGAGCTGCAAATGCAAATTAGTAATAATTTACAGTAAGCAGCAAACGGATGTGTTTTTTAGAATCAATCAAAAAAATATGCAAAAATATCTGAAGTTGTTGACGGTTTTTTTAATCGTTGCTCCAAGATGGACAGGGAGCATACGATTAAATGAAGACACTGAGAAAAAAATTGAAGAAAATGAGAAAAAAATAAGACAATTGGAAGCTCAAAATCTCGAGAACGAAAAATATCTTAACTTTGAGGAAGCAATAAATTCTACAAGAGATTATATTTCATCTTTGGAGAATCAATTAAATCAGTGTCGAGAGCAGAGCAAAAATCACACAGATATTCTCCAGTTGAAAATAAATGATAACGAAATCAAATTAAAGGTTAAAGATGAGATTATTGCTAAGCAAAAAACTGAAATAGAACAAAATGTATTACTCTTGAAGATTCAAGAAAATGATATCAACAAAAATAATCAACAACTAGAGGATTACAGAGATCTAATAGAAAGCTTGAAATCAATTATAAAACCTTGTGAAAATGTAATATCATTTCTGGAGTCGGGAAACAATAAGAGTAAGCTCTTGTTAAATACAATATAATTGCAATAATTAATTTTAATCCACAATTTAGCTAATCAGCAAAATTCAAAACTAGACGCAACGTGCATTAATTCTTTGAACGAACTACAGCAGGAAAACACAAAGTTAAATTCACAGCTTCAAAACATTTCAATGGAAATATCATATCTAGAAAATCAACTCAGTAAGTTCAGTAATAAGATTTTAGATAAAACAATCAGGAAATAACATCACATTTCTTTCAGATGGTTGCAAATTAAATAACACTAAGTTTGCCAAATATAATCATGATTACCAAATATTATTAGGTAAGAATAATTATATCAACCATTCATAAAATTTATTCAATTTATTGTTTTCAGCCCAATGCCAAAAGAGTAAAGAAGATATGCAAAAAGAGATTCAGAATAAAAAAATAATCCAAAATGAGCTAAGTATGGCGATTTAATAAATAATTATGTTAAATTCTATATCATTTTTTTACACGCAGATGATTGTAAAAATTACAGTTCACACATTGAAAATCAGCTAAGAGTAACTCAACTGAATTTGACAGATTTACAAGAGGAGTTGACGAAGATTCAAAAGAAGCCCGTAACAATTCTACCAAAGTCTTGTTTAAATTTGAGTCCTGGTATTCAAGAGATACAACTTCCAAATAATAAAAGTTGTAATGTTCTTTGTGATGATGATGGTTGGATGATCATTCAGCGTCGAATTAATGGAGAACAAGATTTTGACAAAAACTGGCAGGAATACGTGGATGGATTTGGATACTTGGATGGGGAGTTTTGGTTCGGATTGGAAAAACTGCATCTCGTTACGAGTTCAATGCGACACCAATTACAAATATCCGGAAATACCTTTTATGGCTCACATTATGAGAATCTATATGATTACTTTAGGATTGGTAATTCAGACTCCCTCTACAAATTGGAAGTTACTTCTAAATTAACCACATATGATCCATTAAAGTCGCATGTAAATCAGAAATTCGCAGCATATGATAAATATAACATTCAAAATTCTTATAATAATTGCGCTAAAAATGGGAACGGTGGCTGGTGGTATACTTATTACTGTGGAGGCAAGTAAGTTTGATGAAAATGGAAATTAATAAAAGTGATTTGACTTGACTATCTTACAGCAACTTAAACGCGCAATACGATGGTGGAATGATGTGGTCTTACAATCCAATAACTACTGCAACTATGAAAATTCGCCCATACTCTAATGAGTATTAAAACTTTCTCCTTATTATCTTACAAGTTTATATTCAATATTTATGTAATGTTTTACAAAATAAAAATATATATATTTTCTTTTAATAATATTTTAGAGTGAATTAATTGTTAATATCTGTTAAGGCAGATAGCTTATCTTTTTCTTTGTTTTTTCTTTTAATAGTACTCTTTGCCTTACATTTTTTACGACACTTATTAAAATACATTTAAAATAAATTTAACGATTTATATAAGTATATTTGTGATAAAGCAAATTAAAGCTTACAAATATATTTGGTTGAATGCTTTTAATATATAATGGACTACCTTAGACGATACTAAGTATGTTAATATCGAGAACGAACAGCAGTAATAATTAAGTAATGTTAAGTAAATAAGGAATCTTAATGCAATGTACGCTTCAGTTTTCATGACATTGGTTTGAGTTATTTTACACTATAGGAATATAAAAAAGATTCTTCTTCTATAGAATTTTGTTATGCGCAGACGATTGCAAAAATTACTGTTCTGACATCGAAAATCAGCTAAGAGTCACTCAACTGAATGAATTTGATAGATTTACAAAAAGAGCTGACAAACTTAAATTTTTTTAAAGAACAGTACGTAGAAAGTCTTCCAGACTCCTGTATCGGTTGGACAGATGGTATACTAAAGATACAACTTCCAAATAAAGAAAGTAGTAATGTTCTTTGTGATGATGATGTTTGGATAATAATTCAGCGTCGAATTAATGGAAAACAAGATTTTGATAAAAATTGGCAAGAATACGTGAATGGATTTGGGGACATAAATGGGGAATTTTGGATTGGATTGGAAAAATTGCATCTGCTCACAAGTTCAGATCGTGACCAGCTAACCATTTTAATGACAATTGATAGATATACAAGTTTTGTTGAATATAAAGACTTTCGTGTAGGCAGTTCAGATTCCCTAAATTGGAATCATTAGGAAAATTTCTAAATAGAGAGACTATGTATCCATTTTATAAAAATTCGTTAAATGGTAATGTAAATAAGAAATTCTCAACATACGATAAGAATAATATTCCAAATCATCATGCAAATTGCGCTGAAAATGGCATGGGTGGCTGGAGGTATACGGCTAACTGTGGTAGCAGGTGAGTTTAAATTAAATTAAAATAAATTTCAAAACAGTAACTTGTTTATTTTACAGCAACTTAAACGCGCCATACAATGGTCAACTGTCCTATGCTACAGCAATCTCCGTAACTATGAAGATTCGCCCGTTTCCTACATATTGCACTCTTTTATTATTTAAAGTTTGCTGATGTCAGAGTGCGCGCAAGAAGCAAAGCTAAGCGTGAAACGACGAGCAAGACTGTAGGCAGAGTGAAAGCCTTAAGAGAAACGAGATGAAGCGAGAAAGTGGTTTGCGAATTGCTCTTTTTCTCTCTCTCTCTCTCTCTCTCTCTCTTTCCTTTAGTTCTCGCTTCGCTCTCACTCCGAACTCTTTCCAGCAATTCTATTCAAACATCATCGCTCGTTTTCGCCCAATATTATGGCTTCACTTCTTGCTTGCACTCAGCCTAACATCAATTTAATGTCATACAAAAACATGTATTTTTTTGCTAATATATTGTTTTATCTGCTAAGACAGATAACAGTTCTTTTTTTTTTAATATAATACTTTGTCTACATTTTTAAAAAGATTATTTGCAACACTTTTAAATTAAAATTAACGAGAAGAAGGATATGAATGCCTTACAACATCATTTAAAAATGCCATTTTCAACATGTAATAGAAATTCTTCTATTAGGTATACAAATAAGGGACGTATTTTAATAAATATAATTCGTAATTGGTGAAGCTTAAATGTAAATTAATATGAAAAATTTAATATGATAATCTGATATTTGTAGAATATGGTTTTGTTGAAAATGGGTACCTGAGCATAGCTTTTTTACTAGTTCTTGTCCACTTCCACTTTGAAAATATTTAGGTTTTATTCAAACTGGTCATCGAGCACGCTCGAATATAGCTTTCTCACTTGTTTTAATATGTTCTTCTGATAACGATAAAGGTTCGACATGAACGAATATAGAAGGCATATATGTATGTATGTATGTACTTATTATAAAGAACATTTTCGACTACGACGCTGATCGCTGATAGCATTGGAATTCCCGGCATATACAAAAACTTATATATAATATTATATATGATATAAATACATATAAGATTAAACTATTCTTTGACTGTGAGCTACAAATGCAAATTAGTACCAATTTACAGTTAGCAGCCAACGGATGTGTTTTTTAAATCAATTAAAGAAATATGCAGAAATTTCTGAAGTTGTTGACGTTTTTTTTAATCATTGCGCCAAGATGTACAGGGAGCATACAATTAAATGAAGACACTGAGAAAAAAATTGAAGAAAATGAGAAAAAAATAAGACAATTGGAAGCTCAAAATCTCGAGAACGAAAAATATCTTAACTTTGAGGAAGCAATAAATTCTACAAGAGATTATATTTCATCTTTGGAGAATCAATTAAATCAGTGTCGAGAGCAGAGCAAAAATCACACAGATATTCTCCAGTTGAAAATAAATAATAACGAAATCAAATTAAAGGTTAAAGATGAGATTATTGCTAAGCAAAAAACTGAAATAGAACAAAATGTATTACTCTTGAAGATTCAAGAAAATGATATCAACAAAAATAATCAACAACTAGAAGATTTCAAAGATCTAATAGAAAGCTTGAAATCAATTATAAAACCTTGTGAAAATGTAATATCATTGCTGGAGTCGGGAAACAATAAGAGTAAGCTTTTGTTAAATACAATATAATTGCAATAATTAATTCTAATCCACAAATTAGTTAATAAGCAAAATTCAAAACAAAACTCAACGTGCTTGAATTCTTTGAACGAACTACAGCAGGAAAATACAAAGTTAAATTCACAGCTTCAAAACATTTCAATGGAAATATCATATCTAGAAAATCAGATCAGTAAGTTCATTAATAGGAGTTTAGTTAAACCATCAGAAAATAACATCACATTTCTTTCAGATCGTTGCAAATTAAATAACACTAAGTTTGCCAAATATAATCATGATTACCAAATATTATTAGGTAAGAATAATTATATCAACCATTCATAAAATTTATTAAATTTATTGTTTCCAGCCCAATGCCAAAGGAGTAAAGCAGATATTCAAAAAGAGATTCAGAATAAAAAAATAATCCAAAATGAGCTAAGTATGGCGATTTAATAAATAATTATGTTGAATTCTATATCATCTTTTTACACGCAGATGATTGTAAAAATTACAGTTCACACATTGAAAATCAGCTAAGAGTCACTCAACTGAATTTGACAGATTTACAAGAGGAGTTGACGAAGATTCAAAAGAAGCCCGTAACAATTCTACCAAAGTCTTGTTTAAATTTGAGTCCTGGTATTCAAGAGATACAACTTCCAAATAATAAAAGTTGTAATGTTCTTTGTGATGATAATGGTTGGATGATCATTCAACGTCGAATTAATGGAGATCAAGATTTTGATAAAAACTGGCAAGAATACGTGAATGGATTTGGATACTTGGATGGAGATTTTTGGTTTGGATTGGAAAACCTGCATCTGTTGACAAGTTCAGATCGTCACCAGCTAAACATTATAATGACAATATATGGGCTTACAAGTTTTGTTGAATATGACGACTTTCGTGTAGGCAATTTAGAGTCTCTATACGAATTGGAGTCATTAGGAACATTTATAAAGGGAAGCAAGAAACATCCATTTAACAGAAATTCGTTAACACCAAAAGAAAAAACGAAATTTTCAACATATGATAAAAAAAATAATCCAAATACTTATAAAAATTGCGCTGAAAATGGCATGGGTGGCTGGTGGTATTTGTATTGTTTTGGCAGGTGAGTTGTTTATGATTAATAATTAATTTCAATAACATTCCGATTATTACAGCAACCTAAACGCGCCTTACAATGATGAAATGGTCTGGTCTTATAATAGAGTAACTTCCGCAACTATGAAAATTCGCCCATACTCTAATGAGTATTAAAAGTCTCTATTCTCTTTAATACTTATTTAATGCTTTATAGCAATTTTTATTTTCTTTTGCTAATATTGTAGAGTATAATTTTTACTTTATATGCTTATATATTAAATAGTGTGCTTTGTTTATATAATATTTTTGACTAGATCAATAAAACGTTCTCAATCTGTTCAAGTTCGATGAAGATTTATATAGATATTTGGTTAAAGGATATTTATTAATAATGGACTGTCGTATATCATACTAAGTAATCTAATATCGAAAACGAACTATAGCTATTTGTTTAAAGTTACAACAGCTTAAAAACTTATTGCAGAGTAATTTTAGTGCAATTTGCGCTTCTGTTGCCAATACATTGCTTTGATCTCTTCTTGCCATTCTATATATCTAAAAGTATAATCGTTTGACTTTACATGCCACTATATAAAACAGATTTTTATACCCACAGGGTAAAAGGCTATTATAACTTTGTGCCGGAGCGAATTATATGTAACAGACAGAAGGAGGCATCCGACTCTATAAAGTTTATATATTCTTGATCAGTGTCAACAGCGTAGGCGATAAAGAAAGTACTTCTCATTCTTGAACGGAGATAAAGTTGTTTTTAAACATTTTGGCAGTTTTTATACCCGCTACCCATAGGGTAGAAGGGTATTATAATTTTGTGCCGGCAGGAAATGTATGTAACACGTAAAAGGAGGCATCTCCGACCCTATAAAGTATATATATTCTTGATCAGCGTCAACAGCCGAGACGATATAGCCATGTGCGTCTGTCCGTCCGTCCGTATGAAACACTGGGTCTCAGAGACTATAAGAGATAAAGCTATAATTTGACTTCATCTCGACTGTGAACTGAGAACATAATTTAGTACACGTTTGTCACAAGTGATGAATCTTGCTTTCTGTGTATATGCTGCTCTATATACATATGTATAACTTACTTATAATGCAACAAATATTTTTGAGTATACTCACAGAGCACTGATTATACAAAATTGCTGATAACCTACATATTTCTGTATTTTAATACGCTTATTTAAACTTCGGCTTTGCCCAACTGCTAGCAGTAGATATTATACAGTAAGTTGTGACGCCAAGAAGTAAACGGATGTGTTTTAAAACATCAACAATTGTGACAAATAAACATGCAAAAATATATCAAATTATTAACTGTTTTTTTAATCGTTGCACCAAGTCTTACTGTGAGCATACAACTAAATAAAGACATTCAGAAAAAAATTGAAGAAAATGAGGAAAGAATTAGACAATTGGAAGCTCAAAATCAAGAGAACGAAAAATACCTAAACTTTGAGGACGCAATAAAATCTACAAAAGAATACATTTCAACTTTGAAGAAGCGATTAAATCAATGTCGCAAAAGAAGACAGTGTAAGGCCGATAATGAGATTATTGTCAGCCAAAAAGCTCAGATTGCAGATAAAACCAATCTCTTAGAAATACAAAAAAATGAAACTAATAAAGCTTATCAGCAACTAGAAGATTATAAAGAGCAAATACGGAGGAAAGATCTTGAAATAAAGCAATTGCAAAAGACAATAATAAACCTCGAATTTCGAACTCAGAACAACTTCAAAAGTCTTCCAAGCTCGTGTTTAAACCTTACTGCAGGTGTTAAACAGATACAACTTACAAATGGAATATCATTTAATGCGGAATGCGATGGCAATGGTTGGATGAAAATTCAGCAACGATATGATGGAAGTGAAAACTTTGTTAGAAACTGGCCAGATTACGTGAATGGATTTGGAAACTTGGGAGGAGAATTTTGGATTGGATTGGAAATATTGCATTTGGTTACGAATTTAGCTCGCCATCAATTATTAATTTCGATAAGAAATACAAACGAGTCATTTGTGGCAGAATACGATAACTTTAGAGTTGGAAATACCGAAACATTTTACAATTTGGAATCAATAGGAAAATACACTGGCAACTTCAATGTCTTAGGACGGAATGTAAATTGTCAATTTGTAATATTCGATAAAAATATTCGAAATTTAAATGGTGTTCCGAATTGTCTTGAAGGCGGCTGGTGGTGTAGTGATTAGTAAGTATTAAACAGCATTAAAAACTTGAATAACTTTTTAATTGCATTTAATTTTCTTATAGCAATCTAAATGCGCCCTACAATCAAGGAGTACTCTGGCCTAAGCGCAATACAATCATGATGATTCGCCCAAATGGAATTGGACATTGAGAAGCTCAACTTAAAATCTTTAACTTCAATATGTTATAAATTGAGAGACGATTTCATGTTTTCTGTAAAGTGAACTTTTCGTTTTGCCAAGACGATCAATAGCATTTGTAACATCAACAAATTTGAATATATAATCGTGAATTGAAATTGTAAAATTGATTTAATTATTGTGCATATTCACATGAAGTTTAAAAAATTGGATTTATACTCATTACCCCATAGAGAAGAAGGGTATTATAACTTTGCGCCGGAAGAAAAAGGTAAACATATATATTCTTAATCAGCGTCAAAAGCCGAGACGATATACCATAGCCATGTCCGTCTATCCGTCCATCTGTATGAACACCTACATGGACCTCAGAGACAATACAAGATAAAAATAGAGGGAAAAACTATACTATTAATGATACTACCTGAGAATTTGGTTGTGATTGGATACAAATTGTAAAAGTTATTTAAAAAAGTCTATTGTATGGCAAATTACGCCAAGTACAATGGGGTTTTAGCTGCTTTGGCTGACAATCTGGTGAACTGTGAGTTCTGTGGTATAATTCTAATGTGGAATTATGTATATAAATATACCAAATGGGGCCTTCGGTATTGTTAAGTATATTTGTGATATATTATTTGGTATATTTTAAAAATAATACCGCACTGTTTTGCTTGTATTCGAAATGAGTACTGGGCATCTCACAGTTAAGCACACTCGAATATAGCATTCTCACTTGTTTTAATATTATATGTTCTTCTGATAACGACAGAGGCTCGACATGAACGAATATATAAAACGCATATATGTATATAAGTATGTACTTATTATGAATAACATTTTCGACTACGACGGTGATAACAATGGAATTTCTTGCATATATGTACATAAGCTTATATATATGTATAACCATCTACATATATGATTAAACCATTCTTTGACTGTGAGCTGCAGATGTGAATTAGTTATAATTTACAGTTAACAGCCGACGGATGTGTTTTTAGAATCAATCAAAGAAATATGCAAAAATATCTGAAGTTGTTGACGGTTTTTTTAATCGTTGTGCCAAGATGCACAATCAGCATAGATTTAAATGAAAAAATTCAGAAGATCATTGAAACCAATGACGAAATTATAAGACAATTGGATGCCCAAAATGAAGAGAAAAAAAGTGTCTAAACTTTGAGGAAGCAATAAATTCTACAAGAGATAACATTTCAACTTTGGAGAATCAATTAAATCAGTGTCGAGAGCAGAGCAAAAATCACACAGATATTCTCCAGTTGAAAATCAATGATAACGAAATCAAATTAAAGATTAAAGACGAGATTATTGCTAATCAAAAAACTGAAATAGAACAGAATGTATTACTCTTGAAGATTCAAGAAACTGAAATCAATAAAAATAATCAGCAACTAGAGGATTACAGAAATCTAATAGAAAAAATGAATTCAATTATAAAACCTTGTGAAAATGTAATTTCATTGCTGGAGTCGGGAAACAATAAGAGTAAGCTTTTGTTAAATACAATATAATTGCAATAATTAATTGTAATTCACAATTTAGTTAATCAGCAAATTTCAAAACAAAACTCAACGTGCTGGAATTCTGTGAGCGAACTACAGCATGAAAACACAAAGTTAAATTCACAGCTTCAGAACATTACAACGGATATAAAATATCTAGAAAGTCAACTCAGTAAGTTCATTAATAAGATTTTATATAAAACAATCAGAAAATAATATTTATTTCAGCTGATTGTAAATTAAACAACACTAATTTTGCCAAATATAATCATGATCAACAAAGATTATTAGGTAAGAAAAATTATATCGACCGTTCATAACATTTATTCAATTTATTGTTTCCAGACCAATGTCAAAAGAGTAAAGAAGATATGCAAAAAGATATTCAGAATCAAAAAATAATCCAAAATGAGCTAAGTATGACCATTCAATAAATGTTTATTTTAAATTGTATACTATTTTTTTAATGCAGATAACTGTAAAAACTACAGTTCACTCATTGAAAATCAGCTAAGAGTCACTCAACTGAATTTGACAGATTTACAAGACGAGTTGACGAAGATTCAAAAGAAGACCGTAAGAATTCTACCAAAGTCTTGTTTAAATTTAAGTCCTGGTATTCAAGAGATACAACTTCCAAATAATAAAAGTTGTAATGTTCTTTGTGATGATGATGGTTGGATGATCATTCAGCGTCGAATTAATGGAGAACAAAATTTTGATAAAAACTGGCAAGAATACGTGGATGGATTCGGATACTTGGATGGGGACTTTTGGTTTGGATTGGAAAACCTGCATCTGTTGACAAGTTCAGATCGTCACCAGCTAAACATTATAATGACAATATATGGGTGTACAAGTTTTGTTGAATATGACGACTTTCGTGTAGGCAATTCAGATTCTCTATACGAATTGGAGTCATTAGGAACATTTATAAAGGGAAGCAAGAAATATCCATTTAACATAAATTCGTTAAAAGCGAAAGTAAATACGAAATTTTCAACATATGATAAAAAAAATAATCCAAATGCTTATGAAAATTGCGCTGAAAATGGCATGGGTGGCTGGTGGTATTCTAAATACTGTAGGAACAGGTGAGTTTCAATAAAATTAAAATTAATTTCAAAAAAGTGACTTGCTTATTTTACAGCAACTTAAACGCGCCATACAATCGCGAAATGGTTTGGTTTTATAAAACAGTAACTTCCGCAACTATGAAAATTCGCCCATACTCTAATGAGTATTAAAAGTCTCTATTCTCTTTAATACTTATTTAATGCTTTATAGAAACTTTTAATTTTTTTTTGCTAATATTGTAGAGCATAATTTTTAGTTTACATTAATTCAAATTGACTTTGTGTTTTCAAATTGTGTATTTTGTTTATATTTTTGGCGAAATGAATAAAAATGCTGTTAATTAAAATATATATATGTATGTCTTTAATGTAGTATTGACTTAAACAAAACGTTCTCAATTATTTCAAGCTTGTTTAAGATTTATGCACGTATCTTTAGATATTTGATAGATAATGGACTGTCGCATATCATTCTAAGTGTGTTAATATCGATGGCGAACTATAGCTGTTATATTACTTAGGGTGTTTGCTTAAAGTTACAAAAGCTTATAAATTCTTAAAGAAATACTTTCGTATGGAGAATGACGTCTCCTAACTAAGGTTCTTTGTTGCTTTGACTGACAATCTGGTACTTTTTACACTCTGTTCTGTATCTATATTCCTAAAACAAATGTTTGTATATTTTTGGTAGTTTTTGTGGTTATATCGATATACTTTAAGATTAATACCGCAGTATCCGGGTTTTATTCACAATGAATAGCGGGTTGCTTTCTTACTTATTTAATAAAGTCTGCTTAGTATGTGCAATGTATTCCTGTCCTAAAACTGCTAAAGCAATATTTCGTATTTAGATTACAAACTAAGTAAAAAACTTTAAAAAGTTTAAACCAAAAAATATTTAAATAACTTTTATGTTTATTATGATGGCTCATATGATTTTTCTTTTTATTATATAACCTGAGCTTCCCTCATAATCTAAAATTTAGCTAGATCTATTTATAGACTATAAGTGAATAGTCAAATAGTGAATAGCCAAAAATAGACGACGTCTTAGCCTTTGGCAAACTTACACATGAAGATGAGAACATTGTGTGTGTGTGTGTGAGTGGTTTTTGCACTCAATAAATATTTTCTGACCGCAAACTATCTATCACTCATCGAGGTCTCAAATGTCAGAGAGAGAGAGAGACAGCCACGTCGATGCACATCACGCACAGCAAGTCGGCTCATTGGGGAGATGGCCCCGAGGCCCACTTGGACGAGTTCCCAACGGTGGCAGCTGCACAACAACAGCAACAGCTTCTGGCCAAAAAAAAAAGGGAAAACGAAATGTGAAAAACCGGCAACAAAGTACAAAAAGCATGGCACAAAGTCCAATTTGTTTGTAATGGCATTTACTTTGTTTACAAAATAAATTCTGTATGCATAGCGAGTAGTTGAGTCCCTTCAAAACTTGCAGTCTGCATTTTGCCAGACTGAGTGCGAGACAAGAGTCTAAAAGTCTGGCACATGAAATAGATATGGTGAAATTCTGAAAATCGCTGTACCATAAAATTTCCCCATTGGGCGCCATTCTCTCTGTCTTTTGCCATTTCGCTGTTTAATTTCGCAATTGTCCTTTTCAATGGAGCACTGTAAAGCGACAGAACGAAGAAGTTGGCACAGAAGTGTGGAAATAAGGAAGCTATCTATGGCGGTCAGCACTGTTGCGGTTTCTGATTTATGTTTGTTTATGTTGTTCGAGCATTTGTTTTATTTACCGCACAAACAGCAAAACAAAACAATACAAATCTAAATAAACAAGGAAGCAAGCAAACAAAAAGGTTACTCGATTGAGATATACTACTTAAGTTTATAAATCAAAAATCAATTAAGAGTTTTTAAGTTTTTAAATCACTAAAAAAATATACTACTAATAGTGGAAAGAAAAATGTTTGTACAATTCACAGCCTAAAATAAACATAATATGAATAAGTATCGGAATAAGCATCAGTCTCTTCGTTACTCTTGTTGTCTTAAATAGATTACATCAATTTCCTCTGAATTTATCATATCTTTCTTTTGTCATTGCCAATTCACAGAGTATATTAACAGGGGAAATACAAGCAAGTATTCGTAAGCAGCTTACAAACAATAACTAGAAGTAGCTTGTACTTGTACCTGAGTAAAAAATATTACTTCCTGCAACTTGGTCGTTGTCATTTGCATGTGGCCATGTCATTTGGTCAGTTTACAAACAATGCTATGAGTTATATTACGAAACAAATACATTCATTTTGTGCATATTCAAATGTTGAATAGTATACTCGCAAACACTAAAAGTTAATTTGTATAAATATATTTAATTGCCAAGAGTTTACTAGCAATGAATAGCAACTAAATTATAAATATATTTTTGTAACCGCAACCCATAGGGTAGAAGGGTAATATGATATCTCCGACCCTATAAAGTACCACCCACTCTCGCCCTTTGTAAAAGAATAAAATCGAATAATATACCAAATATAGTCTTCCATATATTTTCAGAATTTTGTGGCATATTAATTTGGTATATTTGAATATAAATACCGCACTGTTTTGCTTGTATCTCACTTACTTATGTTATCTGTATTATTCTAAATAACTATATATTTTTACTTATGAGTTGCTAATATCAGTATTGATTACTACTTAAATTGCATATTATGTTCAAGTTCAAGAAATAGAAGAAAAGATCTTCAAATATTCTTATATTGTATGTTCTTATATATAATATATGTTATTTATTATCTTATCCATAATTATCTATTCATGAAAGAAATAAAAGTAATATCTTTTGAAAATGGAAATTTTAAATTTTTATAATGAGATTTAAATAGAATTGGTTAAAGGAAAAGGTTGGTTAAAGAAAATGTTGAAATTAGAGTCCAATTTTTTAAATGTTTGCTTTTTAGAACATTTAACAATTCTAATATTCATTGATTTAAAATCTTAATGGACAATTCCTTTGGTCCACTTTAAAAGCGTGCTCTATAGACAATCCAGCTTTCGTGGCAATTCCCTTCAGCTTTTCGATTAACCCTCGAGTTGGAAACTTTGTACGTGTTTGAAGTAATAAAATCTCTAAATAAAAATTCAAATAATATAAATTATGAAACATTTAATGCTTTGTACTTACGCTGACTGCCAGTCACTCTGCCATAAGAGGTTAAATTCATGCAGTTGAAGCTAACTCTATAAGTTTTATAATCTGTATCTATAACCCAATGTTCAGAATATTTCCTAGGTAGTTTCTCTAAATAAATCAAATATTATTGGAGAAATTAATGTTTAAAAACAACGCTCACCATATTTCCATACTAACTTTCGAGTTCGGAAATATCCACTACTTTGAAGTCCATATATTTTAGCTCGTTGAATTACAATCGAATTATTTCTGCATTAAAAAGTTTTTAATTCATTTTTTAGCTGCCAAGAATTGCGTTACTTACTTGGGAAATTGATAATATGTTTTGATATATAATCCATCGTCGACATCCTCTCGCACATGAGATCGCACACAGTTCAGTGTTTGATTAGCTTGCGTCGTTGTTCGATAATGTGAATACCAAATACCAAACATTTTTTTTTACATCAAAGAATTCTTTGTGGGGTATGTGTTTTGGACATAGCTCAAGTTTCCTAAAGCCAAAACTTAGTCCAGCAAGCAGGAAAATACCAATTATTCTGCATAATATGTGTACAAATAAATAACTAAAAAATTGTAGTAAAATACTTCGACTTACAATCTCAATCCCATCATAACGTCGACTATAGATTGCCTTAGAGGTTGCACAGCTCAAAATGAATTCTTTACACTTGAGCGAATTAATAGCGTTATATTAATTACATTAATGAAAGAAAGAGTATTATTTTCTAAAATTACAAGTCAACTTTAAATCAGATGAAAGTAATATACCTAAATAAAAATGAAACAAATTAAAATAAAATAAGATAAAATAAAATAAAATAAAAAAAAGGAAAATAAAAAAAAATAAAAATAAAATAAATTAAAATAAAATAAAAAAAAATAAAAATAAAATAAATTAAAATAAATAAAAAGATAAATAAATTTAAATATAATTAAATAAACTAAAATAAAAATGAAAATGAAACAAATAAAATAAAAAAAAATAAAATAAAAAAAAATTTAAATAAAAATAAAACAAATTAAAATTAAATAAAAATTAATTTAAAAAATAAACTAAAAACAATTAAAAAAAATATAACTTAAAATTCAAAAAAAATAAAAAATATGTAAAAAATAAAAAGAAATAAAAAAATAAATAAATATTAAAATGATATACAACATAAAAAGAAATTTAACTAAATTTAATAATATAAAGTAAAAAAAAAAAATAAATAAAGTAAATAATTAAATAGTTATGTAATTAAAAGTCATTCAGCTCAATTTGCTTGTTAATTATAATTTAGGATTAATAATATTAATAATAATAATTTGAACAATAGTAACTTAGATTCAGAGTATTCCAAATCCAACTTTCGAAGTAAATAGCTATGCTAATGCAATTTACATGGCGCCAATTTAATTGCAAGGTTTGAAAATGCTTTGCGAATAAAATTATGAAATATAAAAAAAAAAATATTTTCTTGTCAGTTTCTGTCAAACTTCGAACAATGGTCCGTCTAAAACTCTGTGTAGCAATTGTGTTGCTGTCTTTGGTAGAGCCGATGATCACTTTTAGCGTAACTGATGGTGTCTGTCCGACTAATATCACTTCTATTGGCAAATTCGATATGGAACGATATTTGGGCAAATGGTATATATATTCAATGTTTTCGCCATTTACGAAGCCAATGCCACATTGCAAATCAAATCAGTTTACAAAAGATAAACGTGGTCACTATTTTGTTACTTCTAAGCAACTCGAGTTTGAGTAAGTTATTTTGAAAAGCATCTTTTTTTTCACATTCCCATATTTAATTTATAAATCGAAAGCACGAAAACTGTAACGAAACACACAATGAAGATAAAGAGTGTAAATTCAAACCTCGGACAATACATCTTTAATCACAAACCGAGGAGTAAGTAATAATCATAACTTTTCCTAACACAATATTAATTTTCTTAATTATTTTTCTTAGCATTTCCCAGGGGCGTTGAAATCTATATTTTGAATACGGATTATACAAATTATACTATTGAATATACGTGCATCAATTCGGATGGTGTTTTCAACATGCGTAAGTAAGGAAATTAATTTATTCAACTGTCAGCTTTATTATCAATAATTTCAGAATGGGCTGTTATCGGCACTCGGAAGCGAGTGCCCACGGAATCCACACTATATATTGCAAGAAAGATGGCCAAACAATCTGGTTTAGCAATGAGTCGATTGATACCGGTTCAACAGGATTCTTGTCCCACAGATACTTAAGAAACCGCAGAATTTCGTATAATTTCAAATAAATGTTTTTGTTCTTAGATAGACTCTACTTTTTATCAACTTGTAGCTAAAAATATTCTTCAGCAAGTTGTACCTAATATATGATATTTTATTTGCCACAGCTAAAGCGATGTTTTGGATATCAAAACCAAATAGTTTTTATACCCGCTATCCATAGGGTAGAAGGGTATTATAGCTTTGTGCCTCAGACCTTATAAAGTACTATATATAAATATATTCTAGATCAGCGACAACAAAAGAGACGATATAGCCACAAAAATTGTAGAAGTTATTAAAGAAATACATTTGCATGAGCAAGACGCATACTTTATTGCTTTTGCTAACAATCTGGTATATTGATAGAGTAGTATATTCATAATATACCATAGAGTGTAAATATTTTGAATATATATTTTATATATATTTATATATTATATGTATTTATTATATTATATATTATTATTTATATTTATATTATTATATTATATATTAACACTCTATCGTATATTTTGAATATAGTACGATATCAATCTACCAAATATAAATTTCGGTATAATAATTCGGTATATTTTGAGTTTAATACCGCATTGTTTTGCTTTTATTAACAACGGGTACCGGGTATTTCACAGTAGAGCGCACTCGACTATTACTTTCATATTTTTTTTAATTTCTTGCTGTCACGCTGAAGAAAAGCTTAAGAAGCTCGCTATTTCTTCGAGCGACTAAAAATATGTGTTAAGCTGAGTATTTAAATTTTAATGTTGATTACTTTACCACTGATAGCATTATGTTGATTAAACATATGCGCATGCCTAAATTATTTAATTTAGCTTCGGCGAACTATTCACACAATTTAATAGTGTTTACCCTCAAGTGGCAAACGGACGTGAAGTTCACATTCCGTCTTAAAATAAAAAAATGATTACCCAAAAGTGTCGGAAGTTTTTCGCTGTATTCTTTATAGTTGTGCAAATATGTACAGTGAGCTCACAATCAACTGTTGACGATTTTATTTCAACTACTAATTTACCAAACGAAGACAAGTTACTAAAAGAACCGGAACAGAAGGAGAATTCACTATCAATTATTCTAAGTGAAATACAAAAAATTCAGTCGAATACCGCAAATATCGAATTGAAATTGAAGAAAAACGATGAGATAATCGCTAGACAAAATGCTGAGTTGGAAAATAAATTGAGACTGCTGAAAATGCAAGTAAAAGAAGTCAATAAAGCTAATGAACAACTTATCGATTACGAAAACCAAAACACGGCGTTAAATGCTACGATCAATATAAAAAATGAAGAAATATCAAAGTTGGAGAAGCAAATCAATGAGAGTAAAGTTAACTAACCAACTAAAGTTAGTGTAATTTAATAATTCTGATAATTTTATTCCAGATTATAATGAAAGGATGGAAACTGAGAAGGAACACAATAGTAAAATATCAGATCTGACAAATAGACTAGGTAAGTTCTGAAAACATATTAACAATAATTTTAGATGTTACAAAATCGGAATAATCCGACTCAGCAATAATTAAATTCTCTTATATCATTCCTTAACTTTTTTAGATGAATGTCAACGGGAACTCGAGGAAAAATCAGAACTGAGCGAGAGATTATGTAAGTAATATAGAACATTTACTACAATCATGGAATATCTTATAATTGATTCGATTCTAGATAACTGTGAAACCAAGAATAATGACGTATCGTATAAACTTACGGACACGGAGGAATATCTAGAATACACAAAATCAAAGCTGAGAGAATGCAAGACCACAAATGGCAAAAACTACACAGAAACAGAGAATGAGGAGACTCCTAAGCCTTTGGCTGAAAGCCTTCCAAGCTTTTGCTTAAACTTGACTGCTGGTATTCACAAGATACAAATTCCAAAGGGACGTGTTTCAGATGTTGTTTGTGATGGTGATGGTTGGATGATCATTCAGCGTCGAATTAATGGAAATGTCGACTTTAATAGATACTGGCAAGAATACGAGGATGGATTTGGTGACTTGAATGACGAGTTTTGGTTTGGATTGCATAAATTGCATCTGGTTACAAGTTCAGCACCTCACCGGTTAAGAATATTAATAGATGGTCAAGGTGCAAGTTCTTATAACTTTAGGATTGGAGGTGCAGGAGAAATGTACAAATTGTACAAAATTCGAAACTATACAGATGACGCAGATAAATACTTATTCTTCAACAATGATGAAGAAAAATTTACAACATACGATAGAAATAACGGTCCAGGATATGATGATAGAAATTGCGCTAATTATGGCTATGGTGGCTGGTGGCATTCAAATTATTGCGGGCTGTAAGTTTAATTTAACCAATATTTAATTCAAATAATTTAATATTATCATCTTGCAGCAATCCAAACTCGCAATATGATGATTTAAACCGTTTAGTCGATAGCGATAGATACGGTATACATCAAATAACCATGATGATTCGGCCATCCACTAATGGATATTGAAAAATCTACAACTCCAAGCTTTACAATATTCATTCATTTTTACGTACAATTTCAGTCTTCATTTATTTACAATCATAAAACATAAAATATTTTTTTTCTTTTCTCTTTAGTCTCAATAAATAATTAATTTTCTTTAATGTATCGTAACGTAACGTTGATTTTTTAATTACTGGGCATCAAAATGAGGATTTTATCCAAGTCTTTATTTTTTCTTCTGGAAATTTCGTACACAATTTTCTGCATTTCGATTTTTTGGACAACCTTCAACTTGAGTTTTGTAAAGCTCAGCCTTTATGCATGATGTAAAAATTTGAAGTATCCTTGTCTTACTCTGGGCATAGAAAACATATTTGGAAACACATATTTATTGTGAAATCAATCTAGCAAATAAACTGTTTGTCCCTTTATACCCGCTACCCGATGGTGTAGAATTGTGTTATACTCTTGCGTCGGCAGGAATTGTTAGGTATTTTTAGTATTTTCGGTATATTTTTAGTTGAATACTGTTCAAGTATTTATTTGGTATATTAATTTGGTATAATTTGATAATAATACTTCTCAAGTATTATTTGGTATATTAATTTGGTATAAATTGAGAACAATACTGCTTAAGTATTTATTTGGTATATATATTTCGTGTAATACTGCTTCAATAATTATTTGGTATATTTTACGAATAGTATTTATTTGGTATAATTTACGCATTATTCTGCTAAGATATTTATTTGGTATATTTGAGGAATAATACTGCTTATGTATTTATCTGCTATATTCGTTTGGTATATTTTACGAATATCATTGCTCAAGTATTTATTTGGTATATTTTGTGAATGTTTAAATATTAATTTGGTATATTTTACGAATAATACTGCTTAAGTATTTATTTGGTATATTTTACGAATTTGTCTGCTAAGATATTTATTTGGTATATTTATAATACTGTTTAGTAATATTTTACAAATAATACTTTTTATGTATTTATTTGATTTACATATTATGTTAATTTTTTATCTGTTAAAAAGAATACCACACTGTTTTAAATGAAAATGGGTAGCGGATATCCCACAGTCGAGCATCATTGATTATATCTTTCTTATGATGTGGTTCTTATAGACTTGAGTGAAGCAGATGATATCTACACTGTACTTATGCTTAGCATTTGAGCTAGAATTTCACATGGAAGTAATTGTTCAGGAATGATAAACTCAACAAAAAAAAGAATTTTAGTTATTAGCGTGGTATAAATATGAAACTTAAACTTAACTTATTAAATTCTTATTGTCAAGTTGAAGATTAGCTACCGGAACTTGCTGTTTTTACTAGCGAGTAAAAATATGTGTTTAAAGTTGATTACTTCACCACAGATAATATTAGGTTGTTTTTGCGAATGCGAATGATATTAAATTTAGCTTCAACTTGACTGCGAGTTATTCACAAAATTTAGTTGTATTTGGTCTCAAGTGGCGAACGGATGTGAATCTTCTAAAATACAAAAATGCGCAAGTTTTTCAAAGTATTCGTAGTGTTCTTTATCATTGTGAAAATATGGTCAGTGAACTCTCAATCAACTGATGGCGAATTTATTACAACTACTAATTTGCCAAACGAAGGCAAAGCAATTTCAGTGAATGATGTCGAAATATCGAATTTGGAAAATCATTTTGTGTCGATTAAAACTCAAACAGAAACTCCACTTTCAAACATATTGCGCGGTATCCAAAATCTTCAAAAGAATAACGATGATTTCGAATCCAAATTAAAAGAAAAAGATGAAATAATCGCATGCCAAAAAACGCAGTTGGAGGACAAATCGAATATTCTAGAATTTCAAATAAATGAAACAAGTAAAGCTAGGCAGGAAGCAAGCGATTATAAACATCAAATAGAGGACAAAGAACTCGAAATAAAGAACTTGCAATCAACTATATCTTCTTATAAATTGACCATCGATTCGAATAATGCAATTATATCAAAATTGGATTTGGAAAACAAACGCCGTAAGCTGCAAAGAACTATTGCATATAATAAAATTTACTAATTTTGATCATTTTCAGTTGATCAGGAACGAAATGAAGACAAAAAAAAACTGAGTGAAATCGGTAATATTATAATTTTGATAAATGTAATCAGAATGTGATAAATCTTTTAATTTGATTTTCTCTTCTTAACTTTTTTAGTTGATTGTGAATCGGAATTTGACAATTATTATGATTCATCTTATAGAAGGCCTGTGCAAACTGCTTACGTAAGGAATATGAGATATCCAAGCTCTTGCCTAAACTTGTCTGCGGGCCAGCGGAAGATACAAATTGGAAATGGATCTCCTTTTGATGTACTTTGTGATTGGGGCAGTTGGATGACCATTCAGCAACGAATCGATGGAGGCATTAGCTTCGATAGAAACTGGGAGAATTACGCATTTGGATTTGGCGACTTCGAAGGAGACTTTTGGCTTGGATTGGATAAACTTCATCAGATAACGAATTCATCCCGACAAGAGTTATTAATCTCTGTGCGTTATTCATTCTTCACAGTTTCCTATGAATATGATGACTTTCAGATTGCAAGTGCAGACGAATTCTACGAATTGAAATCACTCGGAAACCATAAAAGCAAATTTAATTACACGCAGCTTCAAGAAAAGACCAAATTTTCAACATACGATAGACACCTTGGAGAGAGTGTTGAAAGATGCGCCGAAGATGGAGATGGTGGCTGGTGGTATGGAAAAGATTGTGGAAAGTGAGTTTGATTCAAGCTTGATTTCGAATTAGAATAATATTACATAATATGATTTGTATTGCAGAAATCTAAACTCGCCATATCGTCAAATACGCACAACAACTGGCATTCAAGCTAAAGGCGTCTCTATGCAGATTCGCCCATACACTGATAAAAATTGAAGGGTCTACTATTTATTAGCTTGACTTAATATTGATTTGATATTTTCCTCATAATTTGATTTTCGGCAAATAAACTTGCAACCTCTACTTTTTAATACATCTAAATATAATATGTATTTTTGAATTTTCATTGAACGTTTATTTTTATTTCGATACTTAAAAAATATATACAACAACGTTTACGCAACGTTTTTTTTCATCTTTTAATGCCTCTTTAAATCACATAATAATAAGCATTAATAATACTAAAGGATAACTTACAATTGAAGTCCAAACTGTCACCATGAAAATTTTCCCAAACACTAATAAAAAATATTGAAATGACTTCACTTATCAAATGTTTATTGACTTAATATTCCCTTTTATATTTTTCTAAGAATTTAATTTTGTATTGTCATAAATATAAAAGAAAAATTTTCACAATAAATTTTAACAAAATGTTCCCTTCCTTGTTTCCTTGATCATAAATCTGGAATTTTCGGCCTCAAATCTTCAACGAGATTTAAAATTTTTGATTCAAGTACAAAATCCCAGTATCAAAAAAGTTCATAAAATTCTTGATTAAAAAAACGATTTATAACATTTTAATATGTTTTTTTTTTTATTTCATATGAATATATAATATAAAAAAAAAAATATTGTCTCAATTGAATTAAATTTAAATTTATATAAATATATTTATTTATATGTATAAATTAATTTTAAAATCATAGTTTTTTACAAATATATTGAATATTCTATTTTATTTTATACATACATATATGAATTACTTTTTTTAATACTTACAAATTCTTAGCAAACAGAACAGCTTGCCAAGCGAATTATATATTTTGCTCTGCTAACAAAGATTAACAATTTGAACAAATTTTTAGAATACAAACTCTTAAATTTTGTATTTTTTATTAATCGTACTTAATATTATCAGAATAAAGTTTGTATGCTTAAAAGAATGAAATAATCTAAATTGAAAATATGCGATTTTTGATTTAAGAATTTTTTCGTTTATACACAGAAAGAAAAAACGAGGTAAAATCAAGAATAAACTCTTGAAACAAGATGGTTTGTATGTAAAAATTGAAACAAAAAAGTTTATTCTTAAATCAAGGTCGAATTTGATTTAATAATTTCTCTTTTATAGTTTTAATAACATTTCATTTCAAATATAGGAAATATTTTAGACTAAAGTCGGATTGAATTAAGATTTATTTTGTAGAATAATATTCATTGCTTTTTTCTGAGTAAATATTTATTGTAAATAAAATATAAAAAATATTTTAGACTAACGTCGGATTTATTTTGTTGAATAATTTTAATAGTTTTTTTCCGTAAATATTTATTGTAAATACAATAATAACATTTCATTCTAAATATAAGAAATATTTAAGACTAAAGTCGGATTGCATTAAGATTTCTTTTGTAGAATATATGCATTGTTTTTTTATTTTTTTATTTTTATTATAAAATCTTGAGCCATATTTACACATTCATAATTTGCTCGAGTATAATTATATATGTGAACAAGTGTTTAACTTTTGTTTTTGTCAATTTCATTCGTTTAAGAAGTTCATAAAGATATCGAAAAGACGCTGATAGAAGCGTCTTAGCCACTCTCATGCCCTCTCAATGGCCTCGTTCAACGCGTTGCCGTCAAATTCATTCTCATCCAGCTGCAGCAATGCGGCATCTGTGGCATTCCCCTCCAGTTGGGGGCAGTTCTTCTGCAACGTATTGATCAGCACCGTTTGGCTAATCTTATTGTCATCGAGTATCTTGTGGGCGTCATCGATGGTCGCCGTTGTCGCTTCACGTTCCCTGGTCAATATCCAAACGAGCTCTGTAAAATTGGCATCGATTATGATTGTGATTGTCGGTGTTGAACAAGTGTCTCCCAAGTAATGCAATTAATTATGCACTTGCATTAATTATGCCAAATCGAATAACTGATTTAGTCTGTTTTGCATGCCAAATTAGCCAAGGCCAAGTCAATGCGAGACGTGACTTCCGCCTTACACTTACTCAAATGGGCCAACGGAGTGAGGGCGGTGCAACTGTAGACAACTGCGTACGATTTGTAGTCGGTGCCCAGCACCAGATAGTTCGCTTTGTTAGCCACCTCTAAAATGAAACAAAAGGCAATGAATATCACAAAAAGATACAGACCTAAAATGGTTGTAGATACAAATATGGAGAAAGATTTGTGGATGCTAATTGATAGATACAAATGTGTAAAGATAGATTAAGGAATGAAGAATTTAAAGTATAAAGGTACAGACTATTTAACAATAATTAAGATTTACAGATTCTTGACATAGCTTTATAATACACATATTCATGAATACGAAATAATACATTAAAAATTGTAGACGATGAATATCACAAAAATATGCAGACCTAAAATGGTTGTAGTTACAAATATGGAGAAAGATTTGTGGATGCTAATTAATCGATACAAATGTGTAAAGATAGAATAAAGTATAAGGAATTTAAGGTATAAAGGTACAAACTATTCAACAATAATTGATATTTACAGATTTTAACACAACTTTAAAATATACATATTCATGAATACGAAATAATATGTACATTGAAAATTGTAGACGATGAATATCACAAAAAAATACAGACCTAAAATGGTTGTAGATACAAATATGGAGAGGCAGATGGAAAGTTAAAGATTTTTGTGATCAAAAAAAAAAGAATACCAAATTTTTTTTATTAGTAGATGCAGATTAACAGATTCCAAATTTTGATAAAAAGAAAATATGTAGTAGTAGAAAAATAGTTAAGTAATATCAGATACAAATTATACATATACTACGACAGATTTAAAGATACAGATAATAAGAACAGAAAAAAGATACTGACAAATACTATTGATAAATGCAAACAGAAATACAGATTTCAACATACATTTTCATACATTCAGAAATGTTGAAATTGATTAAAGATTAAGAGATGAAAATTTTATTTCGAAATAAATAAATATAAATTATAGCTGCAAATTTTTTAAAAAAGATCTTTAGATTAATATTTGTAAAGGCAAATTTAAAGATATAATAGATAAACATAAGATTAATTGAATATATTTATAAAATGTTGTATAAATATGCAGATAGCGATTAATGAATAGCTACAAATTAATAAATAATGATTAGAAGACACCGACTTACATATAGAGAATATTATTAACTGGTATCGATTTGGAGATTCATAATTATATATACAAATTAATAAATTTAGATTTGTATCTCTACAACTTACGATTCTTAGAAAAAGTCACAGCCAGTTGGGCGGGTGCCAAAACTTTTGCAGTTCCTGTCACATTGGTTGGATTTCCAGTGCTACATTTGCACAAAATGAATTCGATATTAGATACTGAAAAGTACTACATATTATTAAGTTAAGTCAGCTACTCACAATCTATTGATGGCTGCATTCACTACAGACACTGTGGAGTTATCGACATTCTCGTAGTTAGCGTAAATGCATTTTTTGCCAATCTCAAAGGCAAACGGATACTTTGAATGCTCATACCAGATTCCCATATACTTAAAAACAAGAAATAAAACAATTACAAATCGCAGTTAATAAGTGAATTAATGAGAAAAGCATGAATCATTTTGCACTTCTTCGGGCTTAGGTTAAATTTGAAATGAAAAGTTAAAAAGCAAGCACTTTAAAATAATTTTGCGTAAATATTTTGGTGACTATCGCTGATGTAGATATTTTAAATAATGATGAGATATTTATGTATAAACTTCTTTTTAAATAAAATTTCTAAAAACATCGCTTTTATTTACATATGTAAAATGGGATAAGCTAACTCTGAGATAATTTATCTATGAGTTAACTTAATTCAAATTTCTTGTGGCGCCATCTTTCGACAGTTTCCTATAGACGATCAACAACTTCTTACTTGTTATATAAGTAATAATAAGTTGACCTAAGTCCGATTTTAGTTATCTATGAGTTAACTTAATTCGAAGATTGTCATAAAGCAATTGCTGCATAAGATTCTCTTTTAATCAAATTTCTAAAAATATGATATTTAAATATGTAACTATGAGATAAGCTAACTCTGAGTTAACTTAATTCAAAATTCTTGTGGCGCCATTTTTCAGTAGTTTTCTTTAGAATTACGAAAAGTCTATCCACAACTTCTTACTTGTTTATATAAGTATCAATGAGTTAACATATTTCTGAGTTTAGCTATCTTTAGTTAACTTAATTTAAAGACTCTCATAAAGCTCTTGTGGCGCCATCTCTCGGCAGTTTCCTTTAGAATTACAATAAGTCGATCAACAAGTTATCACTTGACGTGCCGAAGAAACTTGTCTTGTTTGTTACAACTAGAAATTAATTGAATTTGAACGTTTGTGAATTGCCTATTACACAATTGCAAGTAATTAAAATGCATTGTTAATTAAGTAACATTTTGATTGATTATGGCACAGCTCAAGTGCCGCATCAAGTGTTGACAATTTGCACAAGTTTTAGGCCACTTACCGCATCCAAATCAAAAGTGTCCATTATCTTCACCTCTGGACATTGGCCGGGAAATGGCACTTGAGCAAAGACTGTGCTGAAAACCACAAACATGACCAGTCCAATTGAAGTGCTGAGAGGAAAACTTAATTTACTTAAGTTTATTTTATGTTTTTTTGGTTTACTAGAAACTTACCTAAGCGATTGATGTTGCATTGTGACACTCGAAAATTCCACTGATTAATTGATAATTACTTTTTGAGTAACTTGTCTCCCCGTTCGCTTTGTGCAACTGACTAATTGAAGCGGCTTTAGTGCATCTCCTTTATATAGATTCATCTGTTAAAGCTTTTATTTCAAAAGCTTTTTTTTATGCACATTGCGCCGACGCTGCTCAATTGTTTTGTTGCTGTAAACAAATGAAAAGTGAAAAGTGTTCGCGATCCATGAAAGTTCTTGATGTGTGGGGAAGTGAGGGGAAAAGCGGGGCGTGTCTGACAATGTTCTCGTTACGCTTTCGACTGCAGCTTATCAGCTGCAGTTAATGATTTCAAACAAGAACAACGACAACAGAATTTAGATGTCAACAACGTTAGCAACAATTTGCAATTGTTTAAGTAAGCGTATGTCAACAAAATATGGTCTGGCTGAAGCTTCCGCATAGGCAGCTGACAAGCCAGTAAGCTAACTGCAATTTATTATTATTAATAAATAAAATGATATGTTAATTTTTTATTTAATATAAATACAAATATTATATATATTTATTCTACTTTTTTTAATATTAATTTGTGCTTAATATAAATCCAATTTAAATAGACGTATGTACATGTATATTAAATTCTAATTTCGATATTTTGTGGTACAAATATAAGTAGCAATTTATTATTGTTATCAAATAAAATAATATGTTTAATTTTGTTGAAATATTAATTTGTTCTTAGTACAAATTAAATTTAAATTTACGTATATTAAATTTCAATTTACATTTAGTCCGATCAATATTTAAATTATTATCTAAAATAAAATAATTTTCAAAGATACTAATCGATTAAATATTCGTATCTTTATTTAATTTATTAAAATTATGTTAACATACTTTCGTCTTAAGATATTGAAGTATTTCTGCGAATTTTAAGTTTATTTGTATTTAAATAAAAATACAAGAGGTTTCAGTTCAACTTTTTTATAATATAAAATATAGAAAAAGAAAATATAAAAATTTATAAATAAACTCGAAAATTACAAGAGGTTTTTGTTAAACTTTTGTATAATGTAACATATAGTATACCAAGCTATTGTTTTTATGTTAAGTGTGTTCAAAAATAAATATTTCTGGAATTTGAATTTAACAAAAATTATAATTACCTTAAAAACGGAGTTAGCATTGAAATTTTTATTTTTAAATTTTTTTGTTCTATTTCATATATAATTTTTTCTATTTCTCCCTTGTCTTCTTACCATCCACATTCATAGCATCAGCGACAAGCTTTCGCCAGCTTGTGGAATGAGTTTGTGGCGCCATCTATGGGCATGCTCGTGCTGGCGCCATCTGTGGTGTGCTTTGCATTGTACTAGACACGAGTGAGTTGTTCACAGTGCAGCTTACCGACCCATCTCGGCTATTATTTATTGAAATCAGGCACTCACACAAACACATTCGCAAAAGTTCGCACACAAGCAGAAAATTGTTGTATTGCGGTTATTTAAAAAAATTACATTTACGTATTATTAAATTAATTAAATGTAAACCACAAATTGAGTTAAATGTGCAAAAATGCACCAACGGCGAAAGGACGAAACTCGAAAGAGACTCTGAAAAGCCTTTTGCATATGACTGTTAAAAGGCACCTGGAGTTTTGAGAGAGTGGCACAAAAAGTTAATGAAAAGATACTAATTAAAAAATGTAAAAATAGAAAAGATTTAAATGTAATTCGCTGCTTATCATTAAATAATAAATTTTAATTATCAATTAATTTTGAATAAATTCTTAAAAATATTTTAAATTGATTTAAAATGTCTTGAGCAACCCTCTCATATTTAAATGCTTGCATTTGTATACGAACTATTTTCGTATGGGAATTTATGGCAGTCCAGCGACTGGGCCAATGCGACAAATGAAATAATCTATGGAATGGGAATGCAAAAAGGAAATGGGATATGGGTTGCTTGATCTGGATGGATGGATGGATGGATGAATGGCCGGTTGGCTTGGCTTGGATTTGGCTTGCATGCAGCGTGTAGTAATTAAATTTAAAATATGTACACACTGGCTGGCGAATGTTTGAGTTTGAAACAGGTGCAATGCGACGCCTCTTGTGTATGTGTGTGTGTGTGTGTGAGTGTGTGTATAATTTTATCAAAGGCAACCGACACGACTGTGAAACCGATGCCATAAGCCGACCAACTGGACAGAAAGCGTCGAATGCGGCTTTAGTGCACTAATACACAGACAAAGGCACATGCACATGCATTAAATACACTTACACGAGCAATTCTCACACACACACACACGCACACAATTGAATCATTTTGCCTTTTAAGTGTATTTTGCGGTTATGCGTTTCATAGGCATTTTGTCTCATGTCATTTCATTCTCGTTTTCGTTGTTGTTCTCCTCCTCCACCTTCTCAACTGTTCAACCCCAGCTCCAGTCAATGAACGCTCCCTAGATGGCGCCAGCACTTTGCAAATTTTATTTATTTATATAATTACGACCGTAAACTGATATAGCCTTAAAAGCTATATAGCTGCAGGGTATTAAAAACAAAAATCAGTTGCATGCGGCCATTTAATTGAGTGGCTGCCTTTTTTGCAAAAATGTTTAAACAAATTGAATTACAATTTTTTTTTTTTTGGTTATTATTATTTTGCCTGCCGTTGTTTGCAGTGAGCAAAAACAGGCAGCCTCAAGGCTTTAATAAAAATGACCAGCACAATGAAAAGAAACACCAAACAATGACAAAAGCGTAGCACTCATGCATGATGATGACCTTTAACCTAATTCCTTTGCGGCTTAGCCAAAGAGAATGCAACACGCCTGAGAAATGCACAACATGACGCAATTTGGATTACACACACACATTCGCACGTACAATAACCCACACACTCACGCTTTCACGGACACACGCTTGGCAACTTTTAAAGTTGATTTTACTTTGGTTTTTGGTTTTGTGCTTTACTATTAAAAGTGCAGAATTTAACATTAAAAGCAGATTACTTAAATAAACTCAGATCATTTTTAGTTAAAACTCAAATGCTGTAAATGAAATGCACAAAAAAGGCACAAAGCAACAAATTAAGCAAAAAGTAAAATCAAATGCACAAAAAATGTCACATATGTTAGCAACACAGAAACCAAAAAAAGAAACACAAACACACAAATCCAAGTGAACAAAGAAAAGAATTGCACACGTGCAACACAATCATGCCACACCATTTAAAGTTCGAAGACAAGCCTTCAAATTCGACAGTAGAAACAACAAAAAAGTATTGCTTCGAAGATGAACCGTTATTTTGGCTACTCGCAATTCGAAGAACGATCTCGCACGAAGTGCGTTCGTGTGTAGCGAGCCTGCAACTGTTGCATTTGCCGAACGTCGTTCGATCTTCCTTTCGCTTTATCCTTTCTGCAGTGCAGCCTAATTAGCATTCTAATTTCGAATTTTACTTCAGTTTTCTTCGGTTCGTCGAGCTGCACAAAAGTGACAGCGTAGTGAAGTGCACAATTTTTGAGTTCGCTTCATAAAACCACTTTAAATTAAAGAGTTTACTATCTGTTAATACTAGTAACAAGTGTGTGTGTTAATTGGTTATTGTTATTGCCTTAAAAAGTGATGTTAATAATGAATAGCATACAAATAAGCGCGTATGCAGGTGTGTGAAAAGTACAGTTTAAATAATAAACGGTTGCAAATAATCTGTGCAAGTAAATGAAAAACTGCAATAAAAAACATATATTTAGTGTATTCATGCAATTAAAAGTATATAAGCAATGCAAAAATACAGCATAGCATTTAAAATTTTTTCACATGGTATAACGCATGCAAGTGGTTCTCGCGGCAACTCGCGCAGTCGTGGCGTCAACACGATCGCGCTGCATAGCAAAGTGCGCAAGCGTTCGTCGTGCGCCTTGCTTGTTCGTGTTCGGCAGCGCAACCTTCCTTCGTGACTTTATGAACCTTAAAGTTGGGTGCGCTGAGATTTTGGCGCGCGTCGCTAATCGTCGGTGGGAAAGTTGTAAATCGTGCGGGAGTGATTTTTTTTAAGTGCAAGTGTCTTAAAAGCTGAATGCTACATTTGCAGCAATCAGCATATATTTGCTTGTTGTCTAGTTCTCGTAGCTAGCAGCTAGTTATGAGAAGTATTTTTTTGTGAGTGAGCAAAGTGATGTGTGTCCTTTTTTTATTGAAAGCGAAAGCACTGTGTAAGTGCAATCGTATTTTTTTTGAGTGCAAGTGAATACATAAGCAATTTTTTTTTAAGTGAGTTTTTAAGGGGCTCGAAATCAAAAGCCTATGCTTTTTTAGTGTCACTGCAAGTGTATTTTTTTCAGTACAAGCAAAAGCGTAAATGTATTTTTTTTTAAGTGAAAGTGTTAGTGAATTTTTTTTTAATGCAAGCAAAAGCTTAAGTGCATTTTTTTAATGAAAGCGAATGCGCAAGCCGCATTTTTTTTAGTGAAAATGCAAGCAATTTTTTTTTTTGAGTGAAAGTGAATTTTTTTTATATAAAGTGAATTTTGTCGAGTATAAGTGTATTTTTTTTAATGAAAGCAAATTTTGTTTGAGTGAAAGTGCATTTTTTTTTATACCGTGTTTTTTTTGAGTGTAAGTGCGGTGTATTTTTTTTCAAGTGCGTTTAAGTGTAAAAAAGTGTTAAAAGTGAGTGCTTATTTGAAGCTGCAAATAAAACATAATTTATTTAGCAGCTTGTTGTTCGAGCATCAGTTGTGTGCTGCGTTCAACTTTCAACCGCTGCAGACAACAAAGGACGAAGGTATGTGTGTGTGTGTGTGTTTGTGTGTGCAGTAGAAAAGTATTTTGATTTGTGCAATAAGTATTGTCGTTTCGCTCTGCCACCGTCGGCAATTTCTTAAATTTTTTATAGCGCATAACCTGTCTGGCACACATGCGTTCGTCGTCGCCCCCTCTTGCTCACACCCACATACACTTGACTGCCTGCTGCGTCTTTGGTTGGCAGCGAACTTAGCACCCGTTGTTTGTTGTTTGCCGTAAGCCTCGAAGTTAGAACAAGCGAGAGAGAGAGACAGAGAGATAGAGTGACTGCGATGAAAGCGAAGAGCCAAGAAAAAGGAAGTCGAAAACGAAGACGAAGACGATGTTGTCGCTATCGTTGGCTACGCTTATTGCATTATGCCAGCGAACACGCCAAAGTCAGTCAGCGTGCGTGGAAGATGGCGACACTGGTAGGGTGGAGGGGGGAAGAGGAGTCTGATTGGAGGTGGGAAGTGATGAGAAAACGGCTCAGCATACAGCATATATCCGCGCAGCAAGTGCAGCTGATGCCATTTTTGGCCCGTGGCAGCCGCGAAAACACTACGTGAAAAATAACAAGAAGCGGAAATGATAATAAAATGTGAATATGCGAATATGGAATACACTTTAATCGTTGGCACTTTTTTGCAACGCTGCGTTGTCGTTTGATTTAAAGGTAAGCTGAGCTTTTTAAAGACAACTTTTGCAAAGCTCTTTGGGCTGCGATATTAGATAATTAATTATTATTTTTATTTAAATAATGAAAAAAAAATTATTTAATTTTCATCCAAATTAAAGATTTTTTGTTTTCTTTCTTATAACTTTAAAGAAACACAAATGACATGATCCGGGATTACACGTACGGTTGTAAAATTTAACAATTAAATATATGATGCTATTTGATTTTATGGTAAGCACACCTTTTAATATTTTTATTAATTTAATTTACCTTTTTTAATATTCCTATTTAATTTTGATATATTTTAAGATACACAAATAGCATGAGCCGGGATTACACGTTCGGTTGTAAATTATAATAAAATGCATGATGTCATTAGAATTAAGGTAAGCTCAGCTTTTAATTTATGATCTTATCTTTTTGAGTATTATTCTCATATTCAAATTTTGTTAATTTTGTTGGTCTTTAGAAAAGAAATAATTTGTATATTATATTAAATAAAATATTAAAATTTATTTAATTTGATTTTTCTATTATATAAAGATTTTAATTAAATATTAATATTGATTTGATTTTCTATATTTATTAATTATTTCTTATTTTGTTTTAAGATGCTCAAATGGCATAAGCCGGGATTACGCGTACGGTCGTAAATTATAACAATTAAATTATGATTTGATACAAAAAGGTAAGTGTAATTTCCCCTGTTATAAATATATTTAAAAATTAACTTAAAATATTTCACTAAATGCCGAATCTTTAAATAAGAGCTTTCGAAAGCTTTTCGGAAAACAAGTTGATACGTCTTTTACTACTATGACATCTAACAAGAAATATCAAAATAAGCAATTAATGATATTTCCGAAATGTATTCAATAGTTTGTTTTTTTTAATTTTTCTAAGAGACAAGAGTTATTGCTTAAGTTTTATCTGATTCAATTGAAATGTTGCCTCTACTAACTGCTTTATAACATTTACTAATAAGAAAGAAACCCTCAGAAATTAGAGTTGCATAGTTTTAGTAGCAGTCACAAAACTGGCAACAAAGTTGCCTTATCCCCATGAGTAAAGCGCATATAAATATGAGAATTGGCAAAGCTTCTGGTACGCATCTTTTGCCTTTTCCCCCTGCGCTAACATTTCCTGCATCAATTTCCCCTACACCTACACACTCACACATACTTTAGGTTGTTGGCAAGAAATGTTAATACCAAAAACGAACCATTTGCCGCAATGAAAATCGCGTAAATTTCATACTGATTGTAAGTGTCGCCGTTTTCTTGACGTTCTCTGCCTCAGTTCAGGAGCCAGAGATGAAGACGTAGCCAAGGATGTCAGCGAGATGGGCGATGATGGCGATGCCGTCTGTTTGTCTAGCTCTCTCTCTCTTTCTCTCCCCCCATCCTGCTCATCAGTTGTTGCCACACAGTGTTGCCTGTCGCCTGCAGATTGTCACCATTGTCACAATTGCAATTTTTCGTTTTGCGCTGTCGTTTTGGCCCTGATTTGCTTGCCATTTTTTTGTTCTGCTCTTCTCGTCTCTTCGTTTTGTCATTTTGGTGGCATTTACCATAAGCTAAGGACCATCATAGCCCAAAAATGCCCTTCGATTGCATTAATGGCAAACGCGTCCAGTGCCAGCTGCAAATCTTTCAAATGAGAAAACTTTTCCGTTGCCCTCGCCATCTAATGGCCAACTGAATTTTTCAGCATGTCGTTTAGTTGTCCTTTCTCTGGTCTTGTTTGTGCACTAGCATGTCTAACCAGCTGGAAAGTGATACTAAAATCACTCTTAAACTTTGGATCAGCCCTTTCTTTTAGTTCGGTTTCTTGGCTGCATTACAAAAAATGCTTTAAGAGTTTGCTATACTAATAAAAATTTGTTTTTTCCAACTGTCAAATATCATAATTTGTGCTCCTATTTTTATACCCGCTACCCATAGGGGTAGTATTTCCTTTAAGGAAATGTATGTAACAGACAGAAGGAGGCATCTCCGACTCTATGAAGTATATACATATATTCTTGATCAGCGTCAGCAGCGGAGATGATATAGCGATGTCCATCTGTATGTCTCTCCGTTTGATCATCTAGATCTCAGCGACTATAAGAGATAGAGTCAACACTTGTAATGTTTGTACGCAGATCAAGTTTGTTTTTGGCACTCCCACTTCCGCTCACGAAAATCTAATAAGAAGCGTAATTTGAGTCGCGATTTTTGGTATATTTTTCACTGTATAGTTAATTTTTAATATAGTACTGTATCAATATACCAAATATATCATTTGGTATTCTTGGTATACACCTGATCAGCTAAAAATTGTAAAAGTTATTTAAGAAATACTTTGGTGTGGGCTACAAAGCCAACTTACTGAGGCTCTTTTTTGCTTTGGCTGACAATTTGGTATATTTTGCACTCTATGGTATATATTGAATGTCAATCATATATTAATATACCAAATACAGCCTTTGGTATATTTTAATATTTTGCGGTATTTTAGTATTTTTAAAAATAAATACCACGCTGTTTTGCTTTTATTCACAATGCGTAGCGAGTATCTCACAGTCGAGCACACTTGACTAAAGCTTTCATACTTGTTTTATGTTTAAATATTATGAATACTTTGTGGAAATTCGTTTCACTTCTTTTCCAATTATCAATTCCGTCAACAATGTGACAAGCACATTCGTTGTGCTCCTATTTTTTTATGTTTCGGTATTATGAATAGTTTTGCGATTTGCTTAACTTGTTTTTCAATTATCAACTTCGTCAACAATGTGACAAGCACATGCGTTGCATTCTGCGCTGATTACTGCTTGAAATGAGATCCTGATGCAATAGAAATGTGATTATAAAATAATTTCGTAGAAATATATGACAAGAAATCAAAACGGTGCGAGCACGTCTTCGATACTAAGAACATTGGACGAAAGTCAAAGAAAACATTTGTCAGACATGGTGGAAGACTGATGGCGCTTTTGATGGCCGAAAATCAAGTTTGTTTTTTACGTGCCGCGTGACAGAAACGTGGCTCCACTTCTGCCACCGTCTCTCTCTGTGTGTGTGTGTGTGTGTGTATTTGTGTGTGTGGGAATTTGGCTGTGGATATCAAAGGTCGCAGCTGCTGCAAATGGCTGGTGCTTTGGCGAAATGAGAGCGCTCGCTGTGCCCCCCAATCCACCAATGTGGCGATGAGAAATCGCTCGTCATTATTGACGCTTGCGAAAATTCGCTAGAATAGCAAGCGCCCTACACACACACACACACATGTCTGCCTCCCCCCTCCCCCCAACACTTCGAAGCATTTTGCGGAGAAGGCGCCATAAATTATGCTACTTTCTGCCGCACGAATATAGACATCTGTAGCTGTGAAAAATCGTGCCCCAAAAACTTTGACCCTCCCCCCCACCAAGAACAAGTAAACTGGCTGGCAACTTATTGAAAATCACTTAGACACACATGTGACGCCCGGTCGAAGGCGTTACGTGAGGCCAAAAAACTGCTATTTCTCTGCTTTGTGGGTATATAATAATTTATGTTGGGCATTAGAATTTATTTGTTGCCGCAGCCCTCAAACACAAGCTAATCTTATATGTGGACAAAGCGAGAGGCTTGACATAGGAATGACAGGCATATCAAATGCAAACGAAAAACAAAACCAGTCGAAAGCGATTGGTTTAAATTCTTGCAGCCAATTACTGCGCTATTGACAAAGTCCACTCTGAAGCGTTGCTATGAATAAAATCACGAAATAAATTATAGTCCAGTTTGTTCAAACATTTTCTAATACGATTTAAGCTTATAAAATGCTACCAAAAATATTTCGGGCATTTCAGAAAGCGAAAGCGTTGAGCTTAAATTCTTTCAGCCAATTATTGAAATTGGTTATCTACACTTTTCAGCGCTTCTATGAATATAAACAATTTATCAGAATTCAGTTTAATACAAATTTGTCAATGATTTGCCAAATAGCAGAAAATGTTCGAATATTTTAACTGATAAAATCAGCAGCTAAAAATTTATATTTTTCGACAAAGCCTAAACAACTGGTTTAAATTGATTTAAACTATTTATTAATTTATTATTTGTCCAGCTTTAGACGCTTCTCTGAATACAAATATCAATTTAACGCAATTCAGATTAATTAACTATTATTATTCTAATTGTCAAAAGGATAGATTTTAGTAGTAGTTATTATATATCTTAAAAAAATATTTGGGTACATTTTCTGAAATATAAGTGTTGAATAAATAATAGAGAATAAATCGAAACAGAATAATTACTTTCACTGTGTTCTCATTTAATCGCATTTGTTGACATCTCTCAGTGCTTGCGATAAGAACGCGACTAACATCTGACCTATTATTTTTTTCAACTTGAACTTGATTCTATTTTGTTGATTTGCAAATAGACTCGACAAAAAACAAGTATGAAAAAAAAAACAAAATATTTATTTATGAATGAAAATATAAATTTCTAAGTTTTAGCTTGAATCAAAATTACGACAAATATACAATGAAAACGATTTATAGAGATGGCATCAGTGAAACGTAATGAGAGAAAAAAAAAATTGTAATTTCTAGTCAATTATGTTATTTACATAAATTCCAGGGAGATTGTAATTATACCACCAACCATTGTCAATATCTCCGATATTGTTATTCTTACCTCACCTTTATTTCCAAAATAATACTATATATGTGGCATAGTTTCTATAAACAATCGCTAAATTTACATTGATTATGAAACCTCTTCAAACTAGCTATCGATGGGCACTTTAAAAAAGGTTTTAAACTGTTTTCGGCTAAGCGGGAGACCAACAGCTGTCGCGGTTGGCTGCACTTGATAAACGAGCCTGAGAGAGAGCTGTAGCAAAGGACACAGAGAAGGGAGGTCAAAAACGGGTTTAAGCCCCAAGTCGAGCAGAAGAGCGGCCAAAACTAAGCCTAAGCATTGTCAAACTTGGACATTCTAAGGCTGCTAATAGACACACACAGAGTCCGAGAGAGAGAGAGAGAGCGAGAGAGATAGAGAGTCCAAGTCCAGCGACGACATATTCGTAATTTATGACCCAGTCGCTGAATGTTATCTTCTCAGTGTGGAAATGGCGGATGTGGCGACTACGGCGATTGCCGAGTGTGTTTTCGATTCAGCTAACAACATTCACGCACTGGTTTTGCTTTTGTGCCTTGCTTTGCCCTTGCCTTGGCCGCCTGTCAGTGGCGTTGTCTGTAATTGTTTTCCTAATGGAAGAGGCACCCCAAACATTGACCGCACTTAAGTTGTCATGCGAGTATGTGCTCTACGAATTTATGAGCTAACATCGAGACCAAGACTAAGGATTGCGTATTTTGGGGGCGGGGATCAAACAAACCTCAGTGAAAAAGTCGAATTTTATGCAAGCGATATTCAATTTCATCGATTCTGTTGACAACTAAACTATATCGATGACATATCTAAGGAGCTCAGAAAGCTTTTGATTTTGCCAAAAAAACGTATTATTAGCTTTGTATGTTTTGTGCTTTCTGACATGCTTTCATGTTTCTTCAATTGCAAATCCTTTAAACCTTTTCTGGCCATTAAAGTCTAAGCCACAAATGTATGATGTTATGCTAAAAAGGTTTTCTATTCTTTTCCTTTTTTTGTTGTTGGACAAAAATGCAAACATGAATCCACAATGGTGTGGTGGCAAGGAAATCCTTTGCCTGGAAGGCCAACTCAATTAGTTGCACGCATCCATTAGATATTCCAGGCACAGACACAGAACGATTGCAAAGCCATAAAATAGCCAAAGGCCGCATTGAAAAGACCAAAAGAAGATTATTATTGTACAAGTCGAAGTCGAAGCGAGAAAGAGAGCGACAGAAGGGAAAACAAAAACCAAAAAATGAGAGCAAAGATGTCACGCAGCGTTCGGCCTAAAGGGATTTGCCATAGCACAGCAAAATATGTATTATATTCGAAGCCATAGATGCTATTTTGTTATATGAATACTAATGCAGTGAGCGGGGTACTTTAAAAGGCAAAAGGCAAACACTTTGCATAACTGTCGCTTGCTCGTTCGGTCAATAGTGCAAAAATATAGTATGAAATATAATACAGGGCATTCTCAAAGGGTGAAACTCCAACTACGAGCATTCAGCCACAAAATGTTAAAATAATATTTTGACATATAATATTGAGCAACAAAATTGGACGACTTTCAAAAGAACCAATTTAAATAGTAGAGCAATTCTGCAAGTTTTCAATTAGTACAGAAAATAAACATGTACAAATAATCTCATTTGAGGACAAAATCTACAGATAATATTTTCAATACAATATTGAACAACAAAATTGGATTAAAATCTTACTACATTTTCATAACAGTAAATGCATTACATGCAAGGAAATTCTGCAAGCTTTCAATTAGTATAGAAAATACGAAATTTGAAAATTTTCTGCTACAATTTTTCGTCTCAGGATAAAATCTATACAATTGATTGAGATTCAGGTCGAGTTTTCTCATAAATATTCTGTAAATATGTTGAAACAATTAAGTGCAAGATTTTTGCCACCTTTCAATGAGAATATTCAGGCGCAATTATATGCTTAGAATAGAAAATACAAAATAATTTTGCGTAACTTATGTAATGAAAGTAACAATAAACATTTGTCAGATTAGGAATAATAATAATATGAGTAATTATTTACAAAGAAATAATGCTTTACACACAAAAAGTTTGAAATTTTGTAAGAAGTTGAGAAAATGCTGCTGCAAATATGTATGTACAATTTTATATTGATAATAAAATTATGACAAAAGACCAAAATAATTTAACATATTGCTACAATTTGTAGTAATTATTTGTTTAATTAAAAGATCAATGAAGAAGCTAAAAGAAACTAATGCTTTACATGCCAGAATTTACACACATTTCAAGAAGTTATTGGAGAACAAATGCAACTGCAAAATATTTAGCCAGATTTTGTGTTGCTAATAAAATTGATATAAAATTCGAATATGTAAAGTATTCACATTCATTCACAATTTTGGCCTATGCACATTTCTATAAAGAGTTAGATTAGAGAGACTTTTTTTTGAATATTGCCAAATTGGAAAGTAACAAGAACAAGACTGCAATTTAACTTGACATCCTCGTTGATATCTTCGCTCAGTCAGCCGCAACTAATGCGTCTCCATCAGATTAGAAGTTAGATTTATTGAGAGTTTCTACTTCTTGACGGCATCCAGTTTGCGGCACATGCCATTGAGATGGTCAGGCAGCGTCTTCCCCGTGAGTCCCCTGACACCCAACGGATGCAGTTTCTTTAAGAGATTGTGCACACACTGCTGCTGATAGCAGGCAGATTCGCTGCCATAGGCTCGCTCATCGATGTAGAGCATATCGATGCCTTCGGTCATGATGCGGACATGATAATGATGGGTGCTGGGAAAGAAATTCAATTCGGTGCCCAGTTCTTTGGTGATTAGTGTGTTGACATCGTAAATTTTGACCAGAAACACAACGATATCGGTGCCCGAGTGCAAAGTTTGGCCGGCTGGCAGTACAGTTATCTCGATGACAACGCGTTCGCAGCATATTAATTCCGGTTCGTAGGGCTCCAGTGCATGAAAAGTCAACAGCGTGCAATCGGGCTGATTGGAAATAATATAAATAATACACTTGTATGTGTTTTCTCACTCACCTGAAAGCGTCGGCGATAGGTGTCCAGCAGCTCTTCGGTGCTGTAAATTGTGCCATGCCAACCTGGTGGAATAAAAACCTCGTAGTCAGCCGATGTTAGCAGCATCACACCATGCTGCAGCAAATTTGCAAGTTTTTTTTTTTGTTTACAAGTGTTTAGTACTTTAAAATTGAGCTTACCAAACTATATGGATATTCATCCAGATTTTCGAGAGTTATCTCTTTTGGGTTTCCATAGGCATCCAGAAACATAACGCAAATAACGATATAAAATTACAAATCAATTGTGTAATTGTTGAGTATTTTGAGTAATAATGTCTGAGCTTTGTAGTGTCAATTGTGATTGTAAAAAATGAATGCTAGTGTTGGGTTGGAAGTGAAGTGAGGGAATAAGTTCCTTGCTATTTGTTCTTTCAGTGCTCATTTGCTTATTTTTGCGCACTAAGTTCAATTAGTGAGAAGTTTTGATGAACAATTCATTATTTTATATTTCTAATACAATGCTATGGAATATTTTATTCTATAAATTAAATGTGGTTGTCTTATCGTAGTACAATCAGAACCGGGATTATATATAGAGTAGTATAAATAATAACAAGCAAACAATTAATGAGTGAGCAATATTAATGAGAAGTTTTTTAAGAAAAAATATACAAATGAACAAGTTCATTGAAATTAGAAAAGACTACACAACACTAGAGAAAACTGTTATAATTTTTTTAGCGTTGACAGTATACACAAATAATAATAGATATAATTAATATATAAAAGTAATTGTCTAACATATGTATTGTGAACAATGATTGTGGGAAAGTTTCATATAAAATTCTTGATATGATTGGTATTTTTATGTGTTTTAGGTGGTATATTTTGAATGTAGGAGTATGAACATATGAGATGATAGTACGCAAATGTTGTAGTCTATGTTATATTTTGGAAGTAGGCGTATAAATTTATACCAACTATAACTGTATATGTATTTTAATTGTCGATAGAAAGCATATTTTAGCATGTTTAATACTCTTTGGTATATTTTGAATGTAGAAATATAAAATACCAAAAATAACTTTTGGTATACATATAAAGCTTTTAGATGACAATCTGGTATATCTTGTACACTATGATATATTTTGATTAGAGAAGCATATCAAAATACCAAGTATAACCTTTGGTATATTTCAGTAGTCGATAGTAAGCAATACACTCAAGCTGATTATTTATTTGCACTATCGATTTGTTTTGCAAAAGTTTTACCTATCGATCGTTGGTGAAATCTAAAATTCGTTTTGCATTTTCAATGGCACCAAAAACCAACCGCCAACAAAGTCGCAGTTTTTGACATCAATAAACTAAATGGAAAACACACAAATACAAGTGTAGTACAACAGAGAATGGCAAATTCGCTAACAATTGTAATAGTTGTTTCGTTTCGTTTCGTTCTCTATTGCTGTTGCTGTTGCCACCACCTGTTACCTGTCTGTGCAATAAATGATGTAAATCTGTCGTCGTTGTGAAGTGTCACAGCCGTCGTTTGCCATTCGCGCTGTTGCTCCAGCCTTGTTTTGATCCTTTATTTTTTTTGTGTGTGTGTGTGTGTGCGATGCGACTTGTTCACAACTTTGTCAGGCACTTGATGACATAGAAAAACGTGTCCTGGAAACTCTGCAGCTGTGTGCACACACCGAAAGAAGGGGAATTTAAGCAGCCTATTGGATGTGAAATGACATTGGCATTGGCGCCCATTGCTAACCCATATCAGCGAGGGCAACACTCATATATATAAACGTTGTGCAAATGATAAATAGCATTGGAGTTAAACAGGAGCACAGTCTCTCACCTTGGCCAACAGGCTGGCAGGTCCTTATGCAAAAGGACTGCGAGCTAAGGCCAAAAGTAATGAAAATGAGATGAAAATTATTGCACCGTAAATCAGGCGAAAACTGGCGCCCAGCTGCGTCCAAAGAGCGAAGGCATCGTTTCTTTCTCTGGCTGGCTCTGGCTAAACGGTTTCAACTGCTTAATTTGGCTTTCATTGCGTTTCTTTTCTTGTTTTATTTGCCGCTCACTTAGTACATTTTTTTCTCTTCGTTTCGTTTGGTTTGTTTTTTTTTCGTTGGACTGACATGAATTATTTAACGATCTCCAGCTGTGTTGATGCGATTTGCACAAGGATGCTGCGAAATTAAAGCTATAACAAGCTTAATGCAAACGGCAAGCCACAAAGCATTGGACCCAAAGCCAAAAACTTCATTTATTGCTACAATGGTGGCCATCCACACACAATAAGCTGCTGCTGTCCAACTTCCTCTGCCTTCATTTAAAAGCACTCTATACTAGGAATAGTAATAGATAGAGACGACGACGCCTGACGCAAAATGCTTCACATGTGAGGCACGGGGGTCTTAGCTCTTTGTCTGTGTATGTGTGTGTGTGTGTGTGTTTGTGTGCGCCGCGAAACGTCGCCGTCGACTTTCCAATTTCAAGTGAAAAATCCCGTGAATGAACATGTAAACAACAATGCCAGCGATAGGTGGGCAAAGGCCAAAAACAATGCCAAAACAAAAGCAATAGCAAAGCGAATAAGATTTATATCGAGCTACAAATTAAACGACTAGTGAATGTACTATAATACATAGTAAAGATATTGTGCTTTGTAATAATGTTTAAGTATTTTAAAAATACTGAATTTGAGTCGGCTTAATTTGTTTTGTATTTTATGCTACTATTAAAGTATCTTAAAGATACTCCATTTGAAAATGTTAAAATATTATTTCATCTTCAAATTCAATAGCGTTTTTTTGGCATTGGAAAATACTTAAATTATTTTATTTAAATGACACTAGATTTTAAATATTTTAAAATATTATTTGCTGATGATTCTAAATATAGTTAGTATCACTTTCACTTTCGTTAATTTGATTTATAAGATTGAGATAGTTTTGCATCTATTTGACACCTAAATAGTGTTTCTATGATTGTAGAATTTATTAATTTTTAAAGGCACTAAAACTGTGAATATTACATTAACAACATAATATTATTAAGCTGGGGAATACTTTATAAAATTAGTTTACGTAAATTCAACAATTCTGTTCCATATATTGAAATTAAATTGAGTTCCACATCTCAATCAAGATATGTTAAAAAAAAATTTCATTGACTTTTTAAAGACAATAAACTTGTGATATGCAGGAAATTTAAATTAAATAATAAAAATAAATAATAAAATAATAAAAATCCATTTATATAATTTTATTTATTTATAGACAAATTTTTTGTTAAAATTTCATTGAGTACAAACAAATATCTCAATCAATGCATGCAAAATAGCTTGATAGCATCTTTGAATTAGATTGAAGAGATTCAACTTGTGTTTTGCTGAAAATTTTAAATATTATATAACCAGCCAAAGTTGTTGCGCAGAATTCATTAAAAATATGGAATCTGATCTATTTACTATGCAGATCTATTAAACCATTTACACACAATCTGTATTGACAACATTCAGTTAATATTCCAATGAATATATCAACTCAATCCACATCTGTTAGCTTAGATAACCGCTTTGAATACACTGCTCGAGCATCAGTTTAACAAATCTAGCCAAAACTACTGACAGCGGCCCATTCAAAGCCAGTCGCTTGCTTCCTGTATTTGTATCTGTATCTATGCAGGAGTGAGTGTATCTGCAATGGCAAATGTATCTGTGAACTGTATCTGCATCTGTGTTGTGTTGCCTTGATGTCGTGTGGTGTGCGTATGAAAAATTTGCAATGAAAGCTGCGCTGCGCTGCGTTTTGTGTTGCTGTTCTTATTGTTGTTGTCTGGTGGAAAAGGATATCCTAAAACCAAATAAAAAGCATTGTGCTTTCGCTCTGAACCCACTTGAAATATTTTTGGCAATGAAAAAAGGAGATAAACACAGACATAATAAATGGAATGAAGCGCAAAGCTGTGCCAAGCTGCGAGAATGTTGCAACATTTGCAACGTTGCGTGCAACAACAGCGTACAACAACATGCAAGATTTTGCAGCCAAAGCGTCGCTTCACTTAATCCTTGGAAATTTGTCTAAAAACCCGACAAAACCCGCGGCATTTTCGTTCTCGGTGTCGTCCTTTGCGCAAGGCTGATGAATGACATCGACGCTGCTGTGCAAATTATATGAGCAATTTGCATTATGTGGGTCGCTCTTGCCACGGATTAAACAGAGCTCACCCACAAAAATTATTCATGCCAAGGCGAAATGTTTTGCAGCACGTTTGCTGTTATTTTTAGTCTAAGAATTAGCTTTTTGTTGCTTCTATGATATTATGATTTGTGTAGCGATAGCGCTGAAAGTCTTGAGGTACAAATTTGGCTTCAACTACATAAATATAACCGCCTGTGTAAATACTATTAAGCGAAAGTGTAAATTAAACACTCCCCATTTTCAATAAAACTAAATTCTAAAAATATGCTGAAATAATATACCAAACACAAAAAGAACTAATATATACCAAGGTAGCAAAGCATACAAAATATACTAGATTTTCAGACAAAGTGACTCGCAATCCATTTTTAACAAAAATATATTTTAAATATATACCAAAAAATATATACCGAAAAAATACTAAAACATATCTGGTATGTCGATAGAGTACGGCATTCCAAATATACCAAAGAGTTCAAAATATACCAAGAAGTACAAAAATACCAAAGAGTACAAAATATACCAGATTATCAGCTTAAGCAACTAACACACAAAAGTATATTCTAAATAACTTCTTATATGAAAAATAATTCATCGTAACAACAATCACATTTTATTCCCATCTATGTTTAATATAATTTTTGTGCAGTATTAAAGATTTATCATTAGATTTTCTGGTTCTACATTTGATTAATGGTCGTACTCTTAAGCCTAATTAAAAAAGCACCACACACAATAATAAAATTAAACTGCCAACAATTGTGACACCCTAAAACAGAGGCTATTTTTTTGTTATACTTTTTTTTGTTGTTTTCAATCATCTAATTGAAATCCAAATGAGATAAATCAAACTACAACTCACACTCAGTAATTTAAGTATGACTCAATCAAGTGAGTGAAGCGGCAGGACCTGTCAGTGATGAAACCACCCCGTAATCCGCGGGACACACATAATTGCAAATACATAAATAAATTGATGCACTGCATGGGTTTAAAGCATAATAAATTTTGAATGCGCCATTAGCATGATTTATGCCTATTTAATTTTTCATAACAATAAAAGCATCAACAGCAACAACAATGGCAACAACGACAACAATAATGGGAACAACTACACATAATGTGACAACAGGCAAAGCATTAGCGCCGCCCGCAAGGACACAAAGGAGCAGCAAAGCATCAGGAAAGAGAGAGAGAGCGAGAGCTGGTCACATAAAGAAGAGCGCATAAAAAATGCGATCGGCAATGGACATAATTGAATAGTAAAAGCGCGCACTGAAATTAACCACCACAAATGACGCAAATAATGTTAAAATGAAAGCCAGTGGGAGAGGGCAAGCAGGAGTAGGAGGCGGAGGAGGAGGAGGAGGAAAGCGAAGCATGTACGGACGATTAAATTTCATTGAAATTGAATTACATTAAAAAGTGCAAAAGGCGATGTGCGCCACACAAAAGCAGCTACGCTGAGCACAACATCCGCAACAACAGCATCAACAACAACAACAACTACAACGACCACAACTTGTCCGACTATACAATTGCCCTTCCCCTCCCTCGCTGCTCGAGGGTAGACAATAGTGCGCAAATTAACTTACAAAGCGAAATAAAAATCGCTTATGCGACCATTTTTACCAGACAACGTGATATGTGCGAGTTTCTCTTTCTTTATTTCATTCTATTCTTCTCTTTCTCCCTCGTTTTTGTTGTTGCTCTGTCTAACCGCCATCTGCCGCAATTTGGCTTAATACTAAAAAGCCCAGTTACCACTCGTCCAGTCACCAGTTGCCTTTGACTCTGTCTCTGCCATTTTGCCAGTTGCACTCAACGCAACTCGCTGCCATCTTTTACTTTTTCTCGTTGCATAGTTTGAGGCGCTTTGTTTATGGTCGCGTCTTTTATTCTCCTTTTGCTTATCGCGTCGTCGACGTTGTCACCGGGGGGGGGTTAAAGCCGAGAGAGTTTGCTTATTAAGTAATTTGCGGATTTATTAAAACTTTTGCGCCTTTTGTGTTGTTGTCAACGTCTTTTGTCGCATGCCCAAACTCCCAACTCCCGACTCCAACTCCATTTCGATTCATACAGACCAATTACGCGCCTAATTTTCTAGGTGAAAAGCTAAATGGCTTAACAGTTTAACAGAAAAGTTATTAATCCTTTATTCAATTACGTCGAGGTCACAAACAAAGTTTTTCAATTGAAAATTGATAAGAATTATTGACTCTTTAAAATACTTCAAATATGAATTTTTACGTAAATTTAGACTTGATGTTCAATGCTGACATTACAAATATTGTTATCATTTAAATTTTTTAATCTTTTTAATTTGAAGTTTACTAGAATCTTAATTCTAATATATTGTTATTGGCTCTATAAACTAGTTCCAATAGCAATTTCTATCTGCATTTAAACAAACTTTATTTACCGCTGGCATTAGAAATACTATTTCTATTATTTTTTCAAGTTTTTATGTTATTAATTAGATTCCTACTTCCACTATGGCAGTCTAATGAAAATCTAAAACTTTTGATAGTGTAAATTAGTCTATGCTTTAGAGAAAGAGAATTGAAACATTCGCATTTTTTAATCTAAGTTTTTGTCCTCTCTGCGGTTTGACATCTGAAATATTTTCATTTATATAAATTGAGTCTTTAAAACGAGTTCATGTTTAAGTTTAAATTCAAATGCAAATTCGGAGCCTTATCAGATATTAAAGTCACATTAAATGCAGCTGGAAAATCTTCATGACATTCGTTTTGGCAAATATATAAATCAAAACAGAAATCATCACCGAAAATTACACAACTCTCGTCGCAGGACACGCATATAACAACATAAATCTACTTGACGCAACACGCCTCCAACTCCAACTCGAACTCCGAGCAGGAGAAATCCCCTTTGGAGAGATGTGAGCAGTGGCTCTGATGCTCAGCGGGTGCTCTGAGGGCGTTAAGATTTATGAAACAGTCAAGTATTTTCTATTTAAGTTAATAACAATCATAATAATGGAACTATGAAAATTGATGCAGCTCAAGCGTGATTGTGTGGGTGTGTTGTGTGTTAACCTGATGATAGATGATGTGCATATAAGCTCAAATAAACACACACAAAATCGCTATTGTCTCCCCTCATATATTTTTTTCGTTGCATACTTTGTGGCGCGCACTGAGCTAAAAATAAACAAGAGAAAGAGAGAGAGAAGGCCAAAAAAAAAACCCAGCAGGTCGTATACGTAATAAGCAGCTAAGGTGTCTGTGAGTGGGGAGCGAGGACAAAAGTCTTTGCATATTTGAGCAGCTGTTTCTGCATTTGTGACATTCACTTAAAAATTCCATTACATTGAGCTTAAATAACCACATGAGTAGCTGAAGCATCTGCAGAAAGACAGCAGCAGCAGCAGCTAGCAAATCTTATTTCAGGCAGCGTTAAGCACACAAATTGCAAGTTGACAAGATGAGAAGTTCTTCACTTCACTTGCTCTCTACTCATTACATCTGTTGAAGTGTCCTTGAACAGCCGAGCACTTCAATCATTATTACATATTTATTTCTTAAAGATGTGTCGTTGCCTGCGGCTGCCAAACACTTACCCAACACCTCGACTTCTGGCGGGCAGTTGAAATATTTTCCAATAATTTTGACACATTCATTTTAAACATTGCGCGCAACCCCACAAAAATCATTGCCACAGGCGTTGAACTGCTTTGTAAATTTTGTAATCAAATTAATTTTGTGTATTTAACAAAGTTTATGTGCTCACTACTTGCGACAACAGTTTACAACAAATCGCTGAAGTGGCGAACTTCAAGTGGCCCAGAGTAAAAAGATAAAGTCGACGTTTGCTCACTTTAACATGCTGACAATTGAATGCTCTCATTGAAAATGATTAACAAATCAATTGAACTCTTAATTCTTAGTAAAATATTGTATTGTTTGTCGTTGAGCAGAAAATAGTTCCTTATATGAAATGATTTATCAAATTTTAAATATTTCTTCCGCGAAACTTGTTTGTTTAAGCTTTTAGTTATTAGATGACGATAAAAGTAATTCATCGAAAGTATTTCTCAGTCGAAGCTTTGAGTTATTATATTATCTTTTAATATTTATATTAACTCAGAAGGGTATTATAACTTTGGGCCGGCAGAAAATGTATGTGACAAGCATAAGTAGGCATCTCCGACCCCATAAAATATATATTTTTGGTTGAAAATCTAGAATATGTTAACCTCTATGGTATATTTAGAATATAGTACTACAACGATTTACAAAATATATTACCTTCGGTATATTTTATTATTTTTTGCGGTTTATTTTTAGAACATGGCTTTATTGTAGTATCTTTAGTATTTTTGTGTAGTATTTCAGTATTTTTGCGGTATATCTTTGGTTTACTCATAGAATATGGTTTAAATAAAAATGGGTAGTATTTTTGGTAATTTTGTGGTATATTTTAAGTATATATGTATACTATAGAATATGTGTAGCGGGTATCTCACAGTTGAGCACATTCTACGGTAGCTTTCTTACTTGTTTCCCCCCCAACTCGTTGACTTGTTTCCATTGAATAGTTATAGAAGATTTTTCCACACTCTTTTTGGCATATTGAATATACCCTCTGCAAGAGCATTCCAAAGCGGAGTGCTGCTACGCAACAATGCCCAAACCAAGAAGTTAGCCTCAAGCGAAATGCGAAAATCAAAAGCGTCAAAGAATTCACTTTTACATTATCGAAAAAGAAATCATTCAGCATACAGGCTGTCTGAGTGCTTCGAGTACTCACAAGTCAGAACTCATTCCGCTTGCAGCCTGCGGCAAGATGTTGAGGCTGAGTCTAAGACTGAGACTGAGAAGTTTCTGGTTGTCACATTAAATGTTTAATCAGCAGTTTCGCAACTAAATATAAACTGTCAATACCAAATATTGTGTGGTTTCGACAAAGCAGCAACTTCTATGTCAGAGAGCGAGTGAGAGATCTGTTTAAGCACAGCTGTTGTCTCTGAGTATTTCAAACTTAATTTGTTTGCATTGGCATTAGCATGAGTGAGTGTGTCTGTGTGTGTGCGAGTGTATCTGTGTGTGTGCGTGTGAGTCTTTTAAACGACTAGCAAACATGTTTTGGCATGTCATTTGGTCATGTATATTGGTTTATTTATAATTGTTGGCATGCCTTTTGGGGCCATTCAATAATTTAAGCGAACCGCTTGCGCTTGCCTGATTTATGCCAAAGTGGCATGAGCTAATTGAAAATGATTAGCACACAGATGTCGAAAGCTTTGAATTAAACCTAAGTTTAAATTGTGTTTATAAGGCAGTTGTGTGCTTAAGATGAAATACATAGTTTATGGTGAGTACTGAAGTTTCTAATGATTAAAATGTTTTAGTAACATTTTCGGCTTCAATATAAATGACAAGAACTTAGTATCAAGAAAAAATTTAAATTGTGTTGTGAAGTTGTGATTGCATATATTTTTTATATAATATTTTGGTATAAAAAATTGTATTTTATAGCTTATTAGAAATGGATTCCATTTATTGACATTATTGACACTAATTTGTATAAAAAGTTTATATAAATATTATTATATTAAAGTTAATTAGAATCTTACATAAATAGAATCTTAACTGATAAATTCATGTATAGTACCTTATAGCACATTCCTGTCAGTATATTCCAACCTTATATGCCAAATTAATGTACTAGAAGTTGAACTTTATAGTATTTGATTTGGGATCTTATGCATTGCAATCTAAACAGAAACACCGTCTGAATTAGTGAACTCATAAATTCATATTGGCTATGTTACTAAATCCCTTAAGTAGTTATGCTTGAATGCCCTGAGGCAGCTATCAAAACTTGTCAATCAGTCAGTTACAGTTGGATATGTCAATCAGTACATCAATGAGTCAATAGCAAGTACTCGAGTACAGCTGCTGCAATGTCCAAGTTAAGAGCCGCAAGTAGCTAGTAAGCAACATTAAGCGGATCAGTTTAAATATGCGAAAAGCCTTTAAGCGGCTCTCCGACTCGAGACAGTTGATGGCCAAACAATGACAGTTACTAGACAACACCAACAAGAAACAACAACTATTTATGTGCGCATAGGTATGCGATTCAAGGCAATTTCCTTAATGCTATTTGAGGAGCGTCTGGCGTCTAGCAGATGGCCATAATTAACGCACGTTGTCTGTCTGAAATTGGTAAGAGGAAAGTTCTACGACTCACACACATTCACATTCACATAGACTGGGAAACTTTGACTCAAATACACACATGACAATAATAATTATTGTCTTGATTATGCTCCTGTGCATGTTTTACTGTTTTACTTATCCGAGTTTTGCCATTTAGCCAAATTGCCAGACATTTGTCTTCAGTTCCTCGAGTCTCGAGACTGTTTGCCGCTTGGCCTGTCATTCCTTGTTCTCTGTCTCTGACTCTCACATCCTTCATCCTTTGCTCTGTCTGTTGGCATTTCGCTTCATTTTTTTTTTTTTTTTGGTTTGGCCCTGCTTCACCTTGATGATGGGTCTCAGCAGCTCATCATCGCTGCCTTGCGGAGTTTATGCTTAAAAGCTTTTCATTTAGCTTAATTAACTTATAACAATTTGGTGGTTTATTATCTTAATTTATAACCCCAAGGCATAAATCGTTCGTCGTCGTTTTCTCAACTCGTTTCTCGTTTCTAATTAAACTTTAAGTGAATTTCATTTATGAACTTGCCTGCTTTTATGTATATTTAATTTTTTATGCCAGCTTACACGCTTAAAGCACATTGTTTAGTACATTTATATGCGTTGATTTATAAGTTCATAAAGGTCCAGCTAATCAGAGCTTTCGATCAAAGTCGCAATCCCAAGTCTCAATCAATTTGACAACGTAATTTATTATATGCTTCTCGCAAACAATCAAAGAAAACGCAAAGGAAGTAGAAAGTAGTCCACGACATGAAGTTACCATTTAGTCAATGAAAGAATATCTTATTCATTTTATAAGAATGCTACCCGCTTCTTGACTTTCTCTTATCTGCAGGGTATTATAAATCAAATGCAACTGTAATACAACTAATTTATTTAAAATGCTCATTCATGCCATATCGAATTCTTGTCCATTCATCAAAAGTCAACGCAAAAGGACGCATGGGTCAAAGGCTTTTGTGTTTGCACTGACCCTAAAGGACTTTCTTTGCCGCCCACACACACACACACACACACACTGAGTCAACTCTCTCCAGCTATCTGTGAAGCTATGCAATTAATATTGAAAAGCTCAGCAGTATACAAAACATGATGGTCTTAGCTTTGTGAGGGGTGACAACTGTATGCAGTCTGTCTGAAAATGGACTTGAATGAACAAGATGATGATGGAACTGATGAAAGCAAGCGTGTGACAAATGTCCGAAGCTGCTTCTGTACAAAGATTTACAAAATCACAAATCTGTCCTTTTGCCTCCGCCCCACAGAAAATTTCGTGAGGCTAATTAATTGAACTTTCTTGGTCAAGCAAAAACGGTTGACAACCCAACAAACAAGTGTCAGCAATGTGAATCTTTGTACGTTTTAATGGAATTACTATACATTTGTGCAAATAGAATTTGTAATTAACTTGTTAAACAATCTCTCTTAAACAATTCATAATTGTAATTTCATCTCTGAAGGTGTGTGCTGAATTCTAATTATGAAATGGTTATTGTTCAATCAATTAATGAGTTGTTTAGTTGACGAATTTTATAGAACGTATTTGCACAGTTTGATAATTAATTAAGAAGGTTATTGCCATTTGAAATGCAATAATTTTACCTGAATATTAATTTAAAATTACAATATGAAAAGTAACTGAATGTATTTTAATATACATGACAGATTGATTATTTGTGTTCTGCTTAATTTGCCAAAATACTAATTTACAATTATTTTTACCCACAACATACAATATTAAAAGTATTAGCGACTCAAGACCTACTTGAAATCCTGTTAATTTTCGTGATTTATTAAACGTTTAGCTACTTTTTGGCTCTTTTCAAAATTTGTCTGTCAGTCGTTTAAGGAGTTTATGGGCGCGGCATGACTTTGCGCTTTTTGTCGCGCACTTGACGGGCGAGTGTTTAATGAGCTATAAGTATCTCGGAACAGTTGCGATGAGTGCCACTCATTTCTGGTCTGTCATCGCGCCGCTAAGTATGCACCAACTTTTGACAAACGACATTACGCCGCAATGGCAATTAATTGCTAGCCCCAGCAACATGACAAAGCCGATTCAAAACAGGCTATACAGAGGAGAGCTACACTGTGTATGGAAGCCAACAGTCATGGACGTCACATTACGTCTCATTAGTGGCTCGGGATGCAGCGGAAATGATTCATTTCCGCCAGTCAAAATGAAAATGAAAATGAAAATGAACAGTTTTCGGCAGTTTTCAAGTGAGTTCTGCCAGCAAACAAAAAGCGACAATGTCATCGAGTGTGCTCCTGAGTAGGTGGAGGCAACTCCACAAAAAAAAGAACACCAACCAAAAAACGAAAAAATGAAAATTCGTATTTCAATTGAATTGATTTTGAATGCTGCCACTGTCTGCCGCCTGTCTGCTCGGGCTATTGAAAAGTGCGTGCGTGTCTTTTAAGGGGTCTGGGGTTCGTTGAAGTTCTATAAAGTTTATGTCTACCTCACTTTCTCTGTGCCGCCTCCTTTTCGCCCCCCTCAGTCACTGATTGACTTTTGCGTTGACATTTGCGCTCGGTTATCGCGCGAGCTTTTGCTGTCGCCCTTTTTGGTTGGCCCTGTTTGGGGAATTCTCTCTTTTGGAAACTGAGGGCTTTCCCCCAGCATAAAACGGGTGTCTGTCTGTTGCTCTGTTTGTGATTCCACAATAAACGCATTATGCTGCCATTAGTTGAGTGCCAGAGCCTTCCGCTTGTTTGTCAGCTTCCGTTTCTGTTTTTGTTTGTTTGTTTGCCAGCTCCACACTGTATTCAGTTCACTTCTGTTCGAGGGGGTCGCATTTTTTTTTTTTTTTTTTTTGCTTTGTTGTCGTTGTTGTTCTCGCCTAACAATAAAGAAGAAAAAAATGTCCATGTCCAAGGGGGGTCCAGGTAGTATTACTGCATGCTGTGTTTGTTCCTTGTTTGAAGGGGGGAAACTTGCTTGCAAACTTTTCATGCAATGAATTGTTAATTTCGTTAAACAGTTTCCACTTTTCCTCGCATTTGACTTTTCATTCAGCCTCTCTAAACTACGTCAAATGACATTTACGTTGATTGCATTTCTATGAGTTGCTTTAGCACTCAGCATAAATTCAAGCATCTTATTTTAGTAATAGGAGTTCAATACGGGGTTGCTTTAGCAAAAGTCTTCCAAGTACATTCGATATGTTTGTGGATAAACATTGCGACCAGCTGTCAGCTGCAGTTTCAATTCGAATTATTGTTAAAGAGAAAATCACTGAAATGCCCATCGATCTATAAGCTGTAATGGAAATTGAATAACATTTGATTTGTATCATTTGATTAATATTAACTTAAAATGTACATTAGTTTAAGGGTGTGTTGAGCAAAGTTTAATGAGATTTTTATAAAGTTAAAATGGATTTCTAGTAGCTAAGAATTTTATGACTTTTTAAAGAAGAAATTTAAGTATACAAATACAGAAATGCAAATTATTTTAGTATTTTGGTATATTAGTATATTGGTATATTAGCATATTGGTTTATTAGTATATTAGTGATGTATGATATAAATAAAAAGTACATTAGTGCATTGGTATATTGGTATATTAGTATATTAGTTTATAAATACATTAGTATATTAGTATATTAGAACATTAATATTTTGGTATATCAGTATATTAGTTCATTAGTGCATTACTATATTAGTATATTTGTATATTAGTATATAATTATATTTATATATTAGTATATTACTATATTACTATATTGGTTCAGTTCATTAGTGCATTAATATATTAGCATATTACTATATGAGTATATTGGTATATTGGTACATTAGTGCATCAGTATATTAGTTTATTAGTATATAAGAGTATATAAGTATACTAGTATGTTAGTATATTACTTTTTCCTCTAAAACATACATACATATGTATATTAAATATGTTAAATACATTAACTATCTTAAATTTAATCAATCTTTTTCACTAAAATGAAAATATCATTTTACCATCCACTTTTCACAAATTTCACAAAGAAAATAATCTATAAAATAAAATGTTTGCACTTGTAATACATATTTATGAAGATAAATACTCCCGAACAAAATTTTCTATCGCTCTTTGTTTTTACTTTTTTGCTTGCTGCTAATATTATATATAAATACATCATTATACATTTACCTCTATCAATCTTGCTTTTGCTTATCACATATTTAATTTCCCACTGCCTCTAGTTTTCATGTATTTGTTTAAGTCCAATTATCTAACAATATTAGTTTAACATCAGTTCTAATACAAAATTTATAGAGTTGAGCTGACTAGCGCTCTTTGGTTTTACACTCTCCTTGCTTTATATTTACCTTGCTTCCGATAATCACATCTCGTAGCCGCTTCCTCGTTGCAGGAGTTAATGCTCAGTTATACGCACTTCAAAAATCAAAGTATTTTTATGCTTCTGTTGCGCGTTCATCAATGGTCATTTACCCTGTCGCTTGATGCTCTTACAGCAGCAAATGGCGAGACATACACACGCCCACACACACACAGACTAATACTACTTACCACCCACCCACACACCCACACATTGAATCAGAGACTTGCGTGTGCTGGGATGTGTCACCTACCGTTTAACGATATTTTGCTGACAGCGACAATGGATAATTAGTTTCGCTAATGAGAAAACTTCAACGTGCTGGCCGCACACACACATACACACACACATTAACATTACACTTGACACATGATGTGGATGGTCTTTCTCTCTCTGTCTCTCTCTCTCTCTATCTGGGTAGTGCAACATGTTAACTCAAGTAGCGTTAACAATAATAGCAACAACAACAAGAGAACAGCAGCAACATGGCCAACACGTACTCGAAAACAGTTGAACTGAGCTCAGCTCATGGCCATAGCTTCGCAGGATAGCTCAGTTATTTCGAATGTGAAGAGCAGAGTACGGCAAAACAGGATGAACAATCCGCCGGAATCCTTTGGACACGCTTCAGTGCGTTCGCCTTGCAGCTAATAAAATGATTATGTGTTGTTTTTATGCTCGCCAGCAGCAGACGAAGCAGCATTAGACAGCAGACTCACATTGTTGCCACGACATCAGACATCAGGACTCTTCATCGTTGTCTGTTGGGCTTTTCTGGATAGGCACTTTCAAAACAATTGCGGCAATTGTTTACATATTAATGACGACAGCAACTTTTATGGAGTGCCAACATTTCGGCTACATAATTGATTGACGACAGCAATTGGCAGGATATTAAAAGGCTTTCAGACATCACCAAAATGAGACACAAATTGTAGCAATTTCTATGCTAGTCTCTTTTTCTCATAAGTAGATAATTAGGTTGCTGATTTATTTCAATAACTGAATTCCAATTGCTTAGTCAGATGTGTTAAACATTCTACTAGAGAATATATTTCAAATAGAAAATATTGTGAAATATTTAGAATAAAAGAAGCAAATTATTTAATAGTTGTTTTCTTTTTTTTTCTCATAAATGGCTAATTAACTTATTGGTGTATTTCAATAAATGAATTCCAACTATGAAACGTAGTCAGATGTGTAAAATATTCAGCTAGAGAATACATATATTTCACATTTAACATATTGTCACTTTTTTAAGAATTATTTACACTAAAAAACCAAATTCTTTAATAAAGTGTTCCTTTGCATTAAATATAATTACATAAGCTTGGGTAAATATTCAAAATAATTAATACATTTTTAAATGTATTATATTAATTTAATATGTTTGTTTTGTTTGTAATATTTACTTATTGACAGTAATTCGGTTTAATGGTATTATAAATATTTTTTTGTTTGATTTCAACGTTGCTGCCTTTGCTTTAATGGTTAATTTTACACATCTTTCTCATATTAATTTCAATGTATTTTTTCATTTAGACATTATTGATTTAATAGTTCATTTTGTAACTTATTCCCATAATTGTCGATTGGGTTTTAGTTGCTTTGGCTCTCAATCTGGTATATTTTCTACTCTGTGGTATATTTCGAGTGCACTACTATATCAATATACCAACAATAGACTTTGGTATATTGTTAGTATTTTTGTGGTATATTAGGTTAGTATATATTTGCGCTAAATGGTATATTTCAAGTGTAGTATTATATAGATATACCAAAAATTGTCTATGCTATATTTTAGTATTTTCGCGGTATATTATTTTTGGTACATTTTTAGAATATAGCTTTATTAAAAATGCATAGCGGGTATCTCATAGTCGAGCACACTACTCTTTAACAAATTTTCATTTTGTTAGTTCATTTCCTATATCTTTTTCATATTAACTTCCACCCATTTTTTCTTCAACATTTCATTGCCTGAACTTTAGCGTATTCTTAAAAAAAAACACTCCACAAATTTAACAGATGCTTTGGCTACCCGAATGATTAAATTTACATTAAGTACATTTTTCATAATGCGTTTTTTCTTGTGTTTCTCCCGGCATGTAACTGAAAACCGCGTCCCTTTTTGTCCCCTTTCCAGAGTGTTGCCTGCATACCGGAAGTAGCTGTCGATTTGCAACAAATGGCTACCGGATGTTGCCACATGCTGCACGTGGGTCTGCACTCTTCTTTTTTTTTTGTTGAATGGTACTCTAACCCTTTGGCAATTAATTGCCTAGCACGTAATTATTTTGTAGTTAAAATGGGCGCGGTTGCCCACACACACACACACACACACACACGCAGGCACACACACAACGACACACACATTTACACTCGACGTTGGCCATGCATAATTTGGGTTTTTGCAGCTAATTAAAAGCGCGTTGCTTTGTTGAAATTAGACGCGAAGCGGCAGCTTGTAGATAGAAGAGAGTGGTGAATAGTGGAGGTGGAGTCAGTTACAGGTGGAGAGTTGTGACTTCAATTAGCGCTGTGTTGCAGCATTTGTTTGCGGGGCGTTGTAGACTAAATTAAAATTAATATCGCCTACTTTGCAGCGTCGAAACGTTTTCTCTCGCCAATTTCAACAAATTTTGCCAGCGGGAAATTAACTATGTAGATTTAAGTGTCTTTAAAGCGAATGTTTAACGTCAGAATTAAACAAATGATTGTTGATTGTTGACATTGACTTTATGTGATTAACAATCGATGAATGAATGCATCTTTCACATTGTTTTCCCCCTCCCTTCTGAGTAATTGAATAACTCGACTTTGTTTTGTTTTTAATTTCATAATTATGGCATTTTTATTTGCATTTTAATTACTACATTGTAAATACACACGTATTCAATATCAATAATTACACATAGACATATAGTTAATTTCAGTATTTTCTAATGGATAAACAACATAGTACGGGAACGAATATAATATGTATGCATTGTATCTATTTTTATTTATCTCTGTGTTGTTGTGTTGTATGTATTCACTTAATATTCATGTAATATTCAATATGGTATACTATATATATATAATGGGTTTTAAGGGGAGCAGTCACATTTCAATGCATATCTAATTGTCTGCCCAATGCAAAAGTGCAGTTCATTAGTGCGGCAGTTGCTGTTACAAGTTATAATTATTTATGTACGTACTATGTATATATGTATGTATATTTATCAGTATATGTTTATGAGAAATGGGTTAATAATTGATTTTTAGACTGTAAATTGAAGGAGTTTTTGCCATATGCCTAATGGTGGTATTTACGATCTATATCGAAATGTATATTTATATTTATAGTTATAGTTATGTGTATGTATGTAATTAAACAACAACTAAATAATGTTTCAGCTATAATTAGAGGGTGATTTCTAAATTACTATATGCACAATTTCATTCATTTATTGTTTTCTTTCTCTCTCTTTACAGATATCCTATTTGCATATTTGAATATTTTAATTCAATTTGATGTTGCGCGTAAGTCTAGCCTTATTACAATATTTACACTTAGCAACTAAAACATTCATTCAAGTGCAATATATATAGCTTACAATTTACATAATTTACTTTATCGATTTAATTAGCATAATTATCATTGTAGCTGCGTTAAGTAACAATCTAACTAACTGTCTATGTAAGCGACGGGCTTTTGGCTGCCCGCATACTTGGAGGAACTTATCATACGTTTTTTTCTTTAACATTTACAATCATCTACAAGCTAAGTACTAATTCTATGAAAGCAATTTGTAGAAACAGGGAGAGATGTAGAGGAAAAAAGAAAGCGACAGAGGGTTTCTTTTCTTTTTTTGGTTTTTTTAATAAGTCTATCACTAGCATAGAACCAATCGCCACTTTGATTGGCACACATTTGTTATTCTTTTTTGTTTTGTTTTATGAACTCTGCTTTTTGAGTAGTTGAAGCACGAAACCTTTATGAGTAAGAAACAATTGAATTTCGCTTTTTAAAATAGTCGCAAGCAGTTTGGTTTCAGTCTTAGTCACATATAGAAGTTTGCGAAAGATAAGCGGAACTCGAATGGATTAAAAGCACCTAGAAAAATCTCGCTAAAAAGCTTGCCAAGCTCATTAAAGCTCAGCCAACAATTTTGAAAGCCTTTGAGGGCATTTGAAGTGGATGAAAGCTATTTTAATTGCTTTTCGATTTATGTTGCTGGCTTTAACTGATTTAAATGTGTTTTAAGGACAGCTTCGAATTGTTGTGCATCCTTTTTATTGATTTTCGGTTAAATTAGGCTTGCATTCAACTATTTTAAATGGTTTCGCATATTTTCTTTTTTGCTTTTGGATTAATTATTATTGGTTAAACGGATACCTTTCTATTGCTTTTGGATTAATTTCGCTTGCTTAAATGGTTTCGCATACTTTTCTATTGCTTTTGGATTAATTTCGCTTGCTTTAACTCAGCTTTCGGTACTCTGTGTGTGTTACGTATACGCCCCGTGTCTTCTCAACTCTTACTCGAAATTCTCTGCCCCGCCATTGTTGAATCGCTCACACCAAGCAAGCAATTCCCTCACTTCCCGCGCATACAGCTGCTCCTGCGCTTGCGTGGAAAGCTGTCCACCACCTCCTCCTGGCACTGGCAACTGATTGCCCGCTGTGGCCAGAGGTCAGACATTGTGGCAAGGCTGCTGATGACTGCTGCTGCCGCTGCCCGAGTTGCTCAACAGACTGCGCTCGCTGGCCACACTCCCGGGTGCATAGATCAGTTCGTTGGCCTCCTTGGCCAAAGGTTCCTCCACATGCGCCTTGCGACTGCCGCGTGTCGATTGTCCACGCCACGATTGCGTTTCCAGCGTCTGTGGATGCTGCTGCGAATGTGGCACAAGGGGCAGCAACTGTTGCTGCTGTTGCGAGGGTTGTTGTTGATCATCTACCTTGACATACAGCCGCTCCATGTCGTCCAGATCACCGTCGGCCGTGTGATAAAGCGCCTGATCATCGTCATGGGACATCAGCATGGCCATGGGCGAAGGCGAGCCACCGCAACCTGAATCAGCCAGACCATTGTAGCAGAAGGACGAACCATCCAAGTCGAGCAAATTCTGATGCTGTTGTTGTTGCTGGCTCTTGGTGGCAAGTGTTTGATCCACATGCTGTGCTGCCTGAGGTTGCACCTTAAAGCGTGCGCTGTCTCTGCCAATGCTGCAACCGTGTGGCAACTGTTGACGTCGCACGCTGGCAAATTGCGATGAATTGCTGCCAGTTGTGGAGGATGGTTGCTGCTGCTGCTGTTGCTGCTGATGTCCATTGGGCGCTGCCTCGTACGTGTGACAGTTGCTCAGCTTATTCTCGGTGATGTGCATGTGCATGTGCTTGTCCTTGGGATAATAATACTGATCCGAATAGACGGAGCGAGCACCATTCGTGTTGCTCGGATAGATCTCGCCTGTCGTTGACATTTGCTGATAGATGTTGGCGCTGGAATGCGGCTGCTGTAACTGTTGCTGCTGATGTGGCGACTGTTGTTGCTGCTGCTGCTGTTGATGCTGGTAATGCGGATGCATGGGTCGCTGCATGCCATAGGAACCGGGCATTGCCGCTGGGCCTGGACGTTGCTGATAACGCGGTTGCTGCTGCTGCTGCTGATGTTGTTGCTGCTGCTGCTGTTGACCGGGATTGAGGATGGCTGAGGTGGCATATGGCGCTGGTGAAGCATTGCCATGACGTCCATATTCGCTGGGCGCCTTGCCAAAGCTGGACACCTCAGCATAGTCCGTTGGTATGTTGGAATATTCGCCCACGTAGCTGCAAATGAAGAGATAAAACAAAAACACAAAATGAGTACAAAAAAAAATTCAGTTATTGCTGTTGCCTGTTTATTACAAAAATTCCCACGCCCGCATTGAGGTAATTGGAGAGGTTGGAAAGGGGGAAAAAGTGTGGTCGAAGCGCAGCCAAAACAAATTTTTCAGCTGCCCATTTTTCGGTTATAAATTTGGTCAAAAACGAGGTGGAGAAATGGAATTTATGGCGTGCGGTCTACACGCCACAGACGGAAATTTGCATTTCGTTTTTAGTCCGGCCGGAACCAGATCCGTGCATGGATCCACACACACGCACACACACACATACGCTGACACACACACTCGCAGTTGGCTGAGCGCGTGCTCATGTGTAAAAATGAAATTTATTTCGGATTTAATATTTTACATATTTACACCTGCAGCTGAGGTAAAAGCGCTTCAGCAGCTCTCTAATGTGGTGCAAATGGATCTGGCTCTAAGCAAAGATAACTCCAATCAGCAGCTGCAACTAAGCGAAGGATCTGCTTTACGCACTCAAATAAATTAACAAGCAAAAATAGTCGCGTAAAATAGTGAAATTAATTAAGTGCGAGACTAAAGAAATACCCTGTCAAATGCTGAAATAAATTTGTGTGAGAAAAAGGTGATATATTAACATACTAAATACTATCAAATGTAGTATTGCTGATCCCAACTAAATGTAGTATTTAGTATATTTTACTATTTAGTATCATTTAGTTTGTAAAATGAAAAGTTGATATATTAAAATACCAAACAATATTTAGTATATTATAGAATTTAGTTGGTAGAATGAGATGTTGGTACATTAAAATACCAAATACTATCAACTATAGTATTTCGTCTATTTTAGTTTGTGTGATGAAAAGTTGAAAGATTAATATACCAAATATTACCAAATATAGTATTTAGTATATTTTAGTATTTGGTATTAATTAGAATTGAAAGTGTACATAAAAATACCAAATATAGTATTTTTAGTATTTTGTATAATTTATTTTTGTAGGATGAAAAGTTAATGTGTTAAAATACCAATTACTATAAAATATAGCATTTAGTAGCTTAAAGTATTTGTGCCCATAAACAGAAAATCAGTTTATTGGTATATATGTATATATAAACTCACACTAAACAAACTCATTACAACCCTTATTATCTAATCTTTTTTGTTTTGCAATATTCAACATTTAAAATTCAAACCATAAATCAAGCTTTATTTTTTTCGGTATCTGTCATATTCTTTGTATCTCTGCTTAAACACTCAAGATACCCTTTTCCCAATTAATTCACCCGATGTCGTGGTATTAAAAGGTGTAAAATGGCCACCCACACACGAATTTTTTAGCATCATTTTCGTATTTAAATACTGAAAGCGGATTAAGCAGCAGTTCGCGAGGGAAAAAAACGTGAACGAAAATGCAGCCAAAAGCTGACAAGCGAAAAAAAAAGAAACGAAAGCAGAAGATATACGACGTATTGATGGAGTTGCCATGGTGAAGAAAAAAACTTCAGTGCGTGCATTTCAAAATACGCTTTTAATGCCTTTAATGAGTTTTCATTTTGGCGAAGGGAAATGCTCGCAACCAGCATTGAAGAGCCAGAGCAGGTTAAATGTCAGTGGAAACTATGCAAAAAGTAAAACTAAATAGCAGTAAAAAGCTTACCTCTAGAGGGGGAAAAACCTGGCAGCTCAAAGCGTACACATTTTATGTGCATGAAACTTGTTACACACGGCTAATTTGAACAGAACTCTCAATTATTTGCTGCAACTTTTAAAGGGTACATTTAAAGTGAATTCAGAAGTCGTTATAAATTGGGGGGAAATTGCATTGCGTTTTTCTGCACACATATGATATTCATTAAAATGTGATTACTTTTATTGTTATTATTATTGTTATTATTATTGGAGTTTTCGCGCACTATTTTGTTGCAATTATTTTATATTAATATTTGCGTTGAGCTCTTGCTCTTCTCTGCACAATTTTCAATTCGAGTTTTTAATGACTAATTAAGTGTGCAAAAATAATTATAATTATCTCGGCACAAAATTTATATACACAGAAGTCGCGCGATGGAAAAAATCACACATATATTTTAAAATATGCATGAAAATTGTGCACAACAAATTTATATAAATTCTTTCATTATTTTTATATGTGTTTTGTATGTCGACTCTTCAGCTTTTTGCGCTTGATTGGCATTTAATTGCCATTTGGTAGACAGCAGCAACAGCAGCAGCTGAACTGGCATTGATTTGTCGTCTGTGATTTAACATTGATAGGATAAATTGATAGGAAATTATTACAAGAGCTTAAACACTTGTCGCATGCCGAATAGAAAAGAATTTTGAGCAGCGATTTTAAAGCATTTATTATGTGAAAAATTATTGAATTATTTAATAGCACTTTAGCAAGCACACAAAAAATACAACTCGATGAGCTTTCCTGCCTCTTCGGACTAATTTGCAGCTTTTGTGGCTGGCATTAAATTGGCCACAAAATAAATAACAATTACGGTTTTGGCAATTTCAGCTACGAGAACTGCACAAACATTTGCCCATTGCTATGCTATGCATCTGCAAAACGCAAACAATTATTGTTCCCTGTGATTCTCGATTGGCCAGACAAATAAATTAGCCAATGCCTGGCCAATTGCTTGCCAAATGCAGCCTTGTTTTGATTAACCATTCCACTGGACATTTTGTTGTGCATAAATAAATTACAAAAATGCCATAAGCATTAAACAAATTTAAAACATATTTCGGTTAGAGCCCAAATAAGTATGCAATATTTTTTGCGACTAACGAATTCTGACTTTGATTTATTAAGTAGTTGATACAGTAAAATAAAGTACCACAACAACACATTTTACGAAAGTAAAATACAACTTATTAATGGAATTTCTTCAACACAAGTACTGAAATACTTTTTCTCAACATTTAAAGCTGTCCCCAGTTAAAGTTTTTGTAACGTCGCTGCGATAATTACATTTGTGCCAACTGGGAGCTGGACCAAAAAACTATGCAGCCACTCTGTAAAAGTGTCCATTGGGAGGTGTGTCCACTGCCTGTACACACCAAAAAATCAAAATAAATACCGCGCCAACATCTCCATTTCTAACTTGATTTTGTTGGCGCCGCACAAAAACAAAGACAGTAAAAAGCCAAGCCAAGCCCAAAAAAAAAAAAACTGAAAATGCTACGAAAATTTTTCGACGCGCCAGAAAAATGCAATTTCACAGTTTGGTGAATTTTTATTGTCGTCGCTTTTGAGTGGGTCCCCAGTTAAATTCGACTATTTTTTTTTTTGTTCCTGGTTTGTTGCAAATACAGATGCAAAAAAAGAAAAAAAAAACAAGTAAACTTACCGCTGATGGTTGCGTTCGCTGGCGTGTCCATGAATATCATCGATGTTGCTGCCGTTGGCGCCGCTGCCGGAGGCAACACCAGCGCCTGCATTTGCACCACAGACGGGCGCATAGTCGGCGATGTGATCCTTCTGCATGTCGAGGGTGTCGCCGCTGGGCGAGGTGCGCCACACCATGCCACCGGTGGAGGCGTCCAGCCAGTAGCCGTTGCCATTTCGCGTCGATAGACTCGGCATTTTGAGCACGTCGCTGGTGTGATTGCCTACAGGTGAGACAGAGAGAGAGAGAGAGAATACAGAGACAAAGTTAGTGTGGGGCATGATGAGACAGAGCAATTAAATGTTTTGCAACAAATTGCGAATCAAATGAATTGTTGCCGGAAATTAACAAAAATACAAAACTGTCGCTTAGATGTTCCCAAAAACGTCAAATCCTTAAAGACTTTAGCTACCATTATTTATTTTTATGTTGTTCAAAAACAATAAATAAAAAATAAATATATTAATGAAATGTAAAAAATATGCCAACAACATATTTATATAATTTTTTTTTAAATTTATTCTCTCATATAAAAAAATGTGAACTATGGTTGTTATATTTAGCTTTTTTTAGCGGAAGCATTAGCAAAAATGGATCTATTTTTAAATTTGAAGCTACATAATCAAATTGCATTTAATATGATTTATTTTGCCCACCGGAGACAATATTTTTTTAAATTCCTTAAAAAAAAAAAGTTGGCGAAATGACAGCGAAAGTGTTTTTCGCTGGCTTTTGGGATTTTAAATGTCGCGCTGCAGTGGCTATAAATTCAACGCATTAAAATAATATTATGGAATTGTGGAGTTGCAGGCTGAAATGCTTTCCACACACACACACACACACACACACGGTGAAAAATCAAATAAATTATTGTCAATTTTCCAGTTGTCGCCCCCGCCTGCTCCAACAACACAAAATGTGTTGCATACTTTCGCGCTGAATGAAAAATAAATAAGTATCGCATAAAAAATGCACCAATTAAACTGTCCCCGGGTTATAACTGCACATCAGTCGACTATTTTATGGGCTATTGTTGTTCACCTTATTGTTGTTGCTGGTTTTTTGCGCTCGCTCGCCCGCTCGGACTTTTATTGTCTATGGCTGTCGTTCTCGTTCAGGTGCCTTGCGCTTTTCCCTGCTTAGTTTATGTTGGCCCCTATGAATATGCAATACTTTTTTTTTTTTTGCTTTGCTTTGCAGTTGTTTAAATTGTCGGTTAGCTGTGGCTTGTTCAACAATTCGCGAAGTTGAAAAAGCAAAGGCAACAGCAGCAGCAAAAAAATGGGATTACAACTATATTGTGAACTATAGAAATTGAAAATAACGGACACGCGGCTAGAGCTTAACGAGCATTGTTTTCAATTCTCTTTCACATGAATTTTGCTTTTGTTTTTTAATGGAGTGAGCGCCACTTTTTTATGAGTTTCTTGAGCAGCACATCAAAAAAAAAAAATGCATTCAAATAGTTTTTGTTAACTTAAGTATGTGTCAACATATTGTTGAAAAGTTTTACTTTGTGATGGTATTTAATAATGACAAGGGATAAATTTCGGTAAAGTGATAATACAATAGAAACAATATTAAATTTCGTAAATAATTTTGAATTTTTGATAAGAAAGAATATGCTATGAAGTTAAAATTGATGAACTAAATAATTAAACAACAAATTTTCCCAATCATTTCATTAGATTTAAGAATCAAGTCTGCTAACTAATTAATAATAAATCAAATTAATCAGAACAAATAAATTTCCATAAAATTCTTGCAGTTTAATTTCTTTATTCTTTTTCATTTTTCATTTGTTTTTGAAAACATTTCAATTTCCTTTTTATACAAATTTATGTAGCTGAACTTCCTCTAACTTGACTTCAATTTACTTTAATTGCAATAAGCACAGATTAAATATATCCGACTGATTTTCAGTTTCTTTAACTACACTTCAATTAACGTTATTTGAAATTTAGTCAATTTAAATATTTTAAACTACATCTCACTTCTATTTCAATATATTTAAGTTCGAAAGCTTTTAGTTCTCTATTATATGCTACTTTTCACTTCAATTTAAATACACTTTAATAGGCATAGTTTAAATATTCTCCCCAAATTTGCACTTCACTTTAAATACACTTGAATTTCCTATCAACTGCTTTCGTAACTTAACAAGCGCTGTCATTATCGAATCAACACACACATATCACAACTAATTGATTTTATCCAATTTCAATGTGAATGCCATTTAGATTTCCCCTTCCCAAGTTGACTATATGTTGCTGAATTTATAGTTGTTGGGGGTCTGCCACAAGCCCTGAAAAGCGTTTACTGCTAAACCAAAAAGCCTAAGCAGCAACGTGCCACACAATTTCGGTAGAGTAGAGAGAACCCCGCTGCTCTTTCCTCTTCCCCTTGTCCGTTCTACTCCTCACTCAATACACTCCTCTCGTAATGCTGCTAATTTCAATTAGACCACAAGGTCTGGGAGTCGAAACATGCCGGGGACACACTCGGTGCAGCCAACTTGTTGGTTAATAATGCACACAAAACTAAATGCATAATTGGAGTCGAGAGTGAGGCAAAAAGGGAGGGGAGAGCGACGTGCAAAATGTTAATTTCTATTATGTGCGCCCAGCACGAAAATTCGTGCTGCTAAAATATTTATTCGCACCTATTTTGTTGTGCGGTGCTGTGTGTGGGAGTTGTGTGTGTGTGTGTGTCTCTAACAATGCAAAATTAGCGTTATTTATATATGCAAATGCCACGAGGAAGGAAGCGCCACTAGCTGCCCACAACGGATGGCAACTCTCTTTACCCTTCACCCTTTCCCTTTCCCGTACTCACCTCGCATCGTATTCAGCGCAGACTGTTTCATCATCATGTGCTTTCGCTTCACAAAGACCATGGCACCAAAGGACAACATCATGATGGCCAAAATGGCGCCGAGTAAAATGATGAACCACGGTTGTGTCAGCACATCATTCACATGCTCCGGATTGATGGGATAACTAATCAAAAAAAGGAATTTCGAAATTATTATTTACACATTTTAATCAAGTTACTTTAACTTACCGCTGATTGATGAACGGATCGAGACGTTTGGTTACCGGATCAAGACGCAACGTAGCAGGCACACAATACGGTCCAATGCCTGCATTATTGCCCGCTGCCACGCCCACCGTGTACATAACGCCCTCTGTGAGATTGGCCAACACAAGTGTCGGCGAAGCAGCATCGATAGTGACATTTGTTAGAATACGCGAGAAATTGTGAGCTGTATCAATGCCACGCACAATGACGTGATAGTAAAGCAATTGACCTGACAGAAGAGAGAGAGGAAAAAACGAGGTTAACAAAGGGTTCGAAATTAGTGGAAAAGGTTTCCCAAACTTACCATGTTGTTCCTTCATTTCGGGTGCTTTCCATTTCAAGAACACGGCGGAGGCATTCAAGAGTATCGCTTCCATGCCAAATGGCGCATCGTTGGGCACTGAAAAATTGAACAGAGAGAAAACAAAAGTTGTTTTAGGTTTCGAGTTGAGATGCGTTTTTGATTGCCATCAGCTGGCACAGATGGCAGCTGGCAAACAAAGGTCTAATGAGACAGTTTCACAGCCACGCTAATTAATTGCCATTTAGTTTGTAGTTGGCCAACAGTTTCCGGGTTATCATCGTCTTCTACTACTCGAGTGTGACACACACGCGGTATGAGTTATATTTTTAGAAGGAAGCATCAGCTGGAGGCTGGCTGGCATCATCAAGTGTGTGCAACTCACGTTTTGTGCTGCGCGCACTTCAAAAGCTCATCTTCATTTGTTTATTTATTTCCTTCTCCCTGCTCCGGTTGTTTTTTTTTTTTCTTTGTCTGTAAATTTTTTCAGTGTCTGTGTCTGTGTCTGGTTGAAGCAATTTCTTTAAATAAACACACGTGCGAATGCGAAACAAAAACAGCGCGACAGTCAAAAGCAAACGTCTCTCTAAATAGGTGCAGCTAGGTAGACATCCCTCTATATATGGTATGTTTATGGGGTTAGCAATACTTGGGGAGTCGTGAGTAGCCTGACATCGCTTTCTCTCTCTCTCTCTCTCTTTCTCATCTCTCAGCTCATCGCTCCTTTCTATTTTGGCTTTGTTCTGCGACATGCTAAAGTGCTTGTCAGGCTTTTGTCTGTACTTCTAGAGGGATTTCCCTCTGCTTTCTTTTTGTTTCATATCTATCTTGTTTTCTTTTTCCTGTTGTTGCTGCTTCCACTTCTTCTATTTTGAGACGTGGCTGATGACGCGCTTAACACGTAGCTGCCATTATGTGGCATATACGACCTCGAGGCGTTTTCGCTCTCTACTCTCTCTCGACTCGTTCAAATGTGTTGCACGTTGCATTTGCCAAAAACCAATTGGCCAGAATGCCAAATGTCTGTATCAAAGGGCTAAGCAATGCTAAGATTTATCAGTTAAATGAGAGTAGACGATATCAATTGGTGAAATTATCTGAGTTTGCAGTGTGGCAGAGAACTTTCATTTTTTTTTCTTTTTATAAGAAATTGCACAACGTATTTCTATACTTTTTTTGGTCTTCTATATAGTTCATGCTACATTTGACTATAAGTTGTTTGTTTTGCTATGATTGACTATACATTTCTACACTAATTGTAAAATAGAAATATTTATTAGAATAAATAATATTCTATATTCTCAGAGTTAGATGTCTGATATTTTTGTTTCTTCAAAAATTTCTTCATCAAATTTTCTTTAAGTTACAGCCTTTTCTTTATTACAGGGTATTAGCTAGTCGTTGGCTTTAATAAACTTGGCTCTTGGCTAGACTTTTCTACTTTAAAAGATAATTCGACGTTAGGAGCATTAATTTACATTTTTACGTAACTCAAAATTTGAGGAACTGTTTCTTTACTTGTTTTTTTCCACATCAATAATTATCTACGTTATATATTAAAATTTGCTTTAAGTTAAAGTCTTTACTTTCTTGCAGGGTATAAGCTAATCGTTCCCTTTAAAACTTGTTATTTTGCTGCAGTTTTGTGCCCACTTCCGCTGTAGCTCAAGGAGCTGTGCCGAATGCTTCCTGTGTGGCATTTGCCTTCACAGGATGAACAAACACACATGAAATTTGCATTTGCAAGGCGCTGCAGCTGTTTTGGAACCACTGTGCAGCAAGCAGGTGAAAGAATTGAAAAAGAAAGGGATTAACAAACAGTGAGAGAGAGGCGGAAAGAGATAGAACTTAGAGACTGCGTCACGCAGCAGCAGCAATAATTGTTGTTTATCTTTACACAATTGCGTTGGCAATTTCTTTGAGTTGTTGTTGTTGCTGCTTATGTATTTGTTGTTGTTGTTCCTCCACTGACTGTTGCTCATAATACTTTAGCTATTGTTGTTGCTGCTGTCAGCAAAAGTCAGACGCGCAAGTGGAAATGTGATGCATACGAAATGAGTTTTGATTTGAAGAGCCAAAAGCAGCGACTGTGACAGACTCCTGAATTTTGTCTCCGCCTCTTCCTTTTGGTGACTGCAACGCGGGCAACGTTTGTGCATTTTATATAATGCAGCTGCCACACAGTTTGTTGACTTATTTGTGGCACGGTCTTTCGCTCTCTCTCTCTCTCTCTCTCTCGTTCTACCTATGCTATCTCTTTCGCTATGTTTACTACTGCGTTGACAGATATTTTCCTGCCTGTAAAATTCCTGTCGCTTTTGGTGTCCTTTCGCTTCTGTTTTGCTTTTTATATTTAATTATTTTTCTAAAAGTCGCCTCATTGAGAACTGCTCTCTGTTTATGTGCTCTTCTTTTTTATATTATTTTTTTTTTGGGAAGTTTTTGGGTGATAAAATGAAGTGATAAACCTGTCTGCAAAGTTTCGACTGTTGAGTTGGCATTTTTGCATTTTGCCAACGAGAAGTAAAAAGAATAAACCATAGCAAGAAATGCTAGAAAAAGTACGTGTATCTGTTGAAATATTTTCGAGGACAGTCTTATCAGGTGGCATCTATGGAAAACAAGCATGTGTCTTACTCAAGAGACCAACTAAGAGGAGCTCAGTAATCCGAAAAGAGTTTTGCCAGCTGATAATATAAAGTATATAGCTGCTTTGTTGAGAGCTAAACTGTCAATAAGAAGAAAAAACTTTTAGCTGAGAAAATTTTGAAAAAAAAGCATAGTTTAAAGATATTTTGGTTGTCTCAAATATATATATTGTTGTCTTAATGCAGCTGTTTTTGAGATGTTCTTAAGTTTGATAATATATAAGAATACTAGAAAATTCAAGTTTTGGTTTCAGCAAGAAATGTCTTTTTATTCTATGCCAATTGTATTTTCATTTAAGGACCTAAAGTGCTGAGTCAAAGAATTTTTTTTTTTTAAATAAAAAAAAAACTGCCAATATGACGACTCTTTTGGGAGAGAAATTTTTGAATAAGAAGCTTTTATATAGTTGAGGAAGCTTAAAGATTTTTAGTTGCTGGCTTAGGATCAATTTAATGAAGCTGCTTTGAGATCTAATTTAATTGCTTAAGTTAAGGAAATTCTAGTCGATAACGATAAAAGAATATTCTAGTTCTAGTCTCTATTGTGTTTTTCGCTAAGAACCTGAATTGCTTAGTCAGTTCTTTCTCTACCTAAATTACACTTCGTACTTAGTGTTTACTCTCTACCCCTTTCTGGCAGCTTCAAATGATCCTTGAGCGCACCTTAAGCCCCTATCGAATCATTTGTGGCCACACAGAAAGCATCCTTTTTTTCGTGCTTTCACCTGCGTTGCTTGTGGCATCAATAATGCCACACATGAGTTGAGGCGCCTCCTTCACGTTTGCCTTCGCAATCGCTACGTGTCGCACGCATATCCTGGCGATATCCGTTTTGATTCGCTTATTTCGCTTTTTTATTTTTATTTTTGTTTTCCGCCATTTCCCGATGATTGACATAAATTCCATTTCGCCAGATTCGTAAAGTTGCAGCCCCCTTTTCCTGAATGTGTTCTTTATGCGACCCTTGGAATTATATGCGATTATTGGAACCCGCATCTGGCAGCTGGGCCAAGGAGGCAATGTCGAAGGCATTTATATCCTTTTATTGAATTGGTTTATTGTTGCAATGTCCTCCTCCACGCCCCGCGCATTTGTCACAAAACAGCAAACTACCCCCGCTCTAGGGTGGCAATTTTTTATACCCGCTACCCATATGGGAGAAGGGTATTATAACTTTGTGCCTGCAGGAAATATACATATGTACCAGGCAGAAGAAGGCATCTCCGACCTTAGACAGTATATACATACAGTACATATATTCCTGATCAGCGTCAACATACGACACGATATAGCCATGTGATAGCCTTTGGCATATTTTTAGTATTTTTGCGGTATATTCTGTATGTAGTACATCAATATACCAAATATAGCCGTTGATATATTTTTAGTATTTTTGCGGTATATTAATTAGGTGTATAGCCATGTCCGTATGTAAGCTGCTTTGACTGACAATCTGGTATATTTTGCATTTTATGGTATATTGTGAATGCAGTATACCAAATATTGTCTTTGGCATATTTTTAGTATTTTTGTTATTTTGACAATCTGACAATTTTAACGTAGTATCAATATACCAAATATAACCTTTGGTAAATTTTCAGTATTTTTGCGGTATGTTAATTTGATATATTTCAAAATTAATACCGAACTGTTTTGCTTTTCTTCACAATATGTAGTATTTTTGTGGTATATTAATTTGGTATATTTTAATTCACATTCGCAATGACTATCGGGTATCTTACAGTCAAGCACACTAGACTGTAGTTGTTTTACTTTTTTTCGTTTTTTTTTTGTGGTTGTTGTGAAGGTATTTATATGGTTTGTTGAATCTGACTGGTTCATTAGACGCCGTGGCGTAAACAGACTTTAAATCAAGTAAAACTCTGAACTTATATTTGCCTACGAGTATGTTTTTGCCCTAGCATAAATATTACATCAAAAGGAGCAAAACTCCTTCCTTATATATACATATGTGTGTGTGTGTGTTTACTTACCATCTTCGAGGGTGCGAGCGAGGCGCGAATTTGAAGGTTTGCCCTCAACGGATTTGTAAAATGGCACAATGAAAAATTCATAGAGCGTATACTGCAGGAGGCCGGTGAGGGTGCAGGATGAGGCGCCGCCACCATTGAGTATCGTTAGCATGCGATATTTGCTGCTAAACAACGTGGCCAGCGATTGCCGTTGCTGCTGCTGTGTGGATTCCATTGCATCACGTTTCCCGGCAGCGGCAATATTTGGTTTTGTCGAAATCAATGCCGATGCGGAAGCCGAGGCAGAAGCTGTAGCTGATGCTGATGTGGCACCCAACAGCGGATTGGTATTGACGGTGACGGGCAGCGCATTGTTTGCAATGGGATTGGGCAACTGCCTGGCATAGATGTAGAAGCCCTCGACGTATTTGCCATTGATGATCTGCATAGACAAGAGCGAGAAATAGCAGGCAATGAGTTTGAATCGAATGGTTTTTTCGGGGAGCTCTTTCGTTGCTTACCTGCCAAGTGAGCTTCATGCTGGTCGAGTCCACAACGCTGGCATTGGTGAGTTCCACCACATCGCCAGACAACAGACTGGCGCGTGCTTCGCTCAGATCCAGACCGCTGTTGAAATAGCGCTGCAAACACACACAAGAATTAGATTAAAGTTGGTGCGGAAATTAGCAGGAAAGTAGTATTGGAAAAAAAGACCAAGTTCTAAAATCGAGAACATTCGTCTTAAAAATCGTGTTCTTAATATAATAAATTCTTAAAACTATAATAATATTATTATTAATAATATAAGATATTTAACTATGCTTAAACTTTTTAATTTGTAAATTTAGCTTGTAACTGGTTTTTAAACATTTTTGAGGGTTGTTATAGATGTGGCTAGATTGTTTAATAAATTTTTACTGCGTGTTTAACAAATCAACATAATCAACAAATTTAGTAGCTCTAGCTTTGCTGCTCTTTGAGTTGTACGTGTTTTAAAAAGCGGACAGACAGACAGCAGGAGGATCGAACTTGAAAAATATGGTTAAATGAAGAAATGATCAACTTGTTTAAGCTACAGCAACTTTCTTTTGGCTGTTATACGGTTTCTAGCAAATTTAATGTTTATATTTTCTGTATTCTCTGAGTTCGCAGACTTTTAAGATGCGGACAGACAGCCAGACAGAAAAATGTCTTTTGATTAAGATATAAACCTTTTTTAAGCTGAAGCAATTTTGTTTTTGGTTTTAACATCTATTATCGATTACTGCTAACAAATTTGATATTTATATTTGTGATAGTCTTTAAGTATGAGAACTTTTAAGACGCGAACAGACAGAAGTCAGTAATATTCTTAGACGAAGAATTGATTTACTTTAAGGAGAGTGTCTTTCTTTGACTGTTAGTTAAACTTGCAATTGCCACTAAGGTATTGAAAATTTTTAACTATATATTCTGGATATGTAAATTCCATAAATATTATTTATTGACTTACCGTGCCCACGGCAATGGGTTCCGACATGGGGCTGGGCAGCGAGAGTCCGTGTGAGTTCTCGGCGCGTATCAAAAAGAAATAATTGACACCCGGCACCAGACCGAGTTGTGTGTACGTTGTATTCTGAATGCGAGTGCCGACTGCCACCCAGCCATCGGTCTCGTTCTTGCCAAACATTTCGACCACATAGCCAACCAAACTGGAGGCGCCAACTTTGTTGCTGCGCGTCCAGCTCAATGTGACTGAATCCTCGCCCTTCTCCACCAGCTGTGGTTTACCTGGTGGTCCAGGATACGTGGACAACTCGGGTGCGCGATAGAACTTAATGTTGGGATTCGTTGGAGTGTCGAGACGAAGGTAACCGCTCCACGAGGATTTGCCATTGCGATTGCTGGCCACACAGGTGTACAAGCCTTCGTCCTCGTGGCGCTGCAGATCGGAAATGGTCAGGGTGCCGGCATCGGAGAGATTGCGTCGCTCGTGGTCCTGCACATCGATGGGTATGCCATCCAGATACCACGAGATCTGTGGAGCCGGTGTGCCTAATGTGCGGCACGGTAGCACCACAATCGATTTCACGGGCAACGTCTGATTGACCGGACCCTGCTCAATTATCGGTGGCGGCAGCTCGAACTGTGTGTCCACACTCACCACCGTTCGACTGCTGACACTGCCCACCGCATTGAGGGCATTGCACACCACCACTTTGCCCGAATCTTCGCGTGCAAATCGCGCTATCGACAGCACCGAGCGACCCTCGGGTGTTAGGGTCACCTCGAGGCGGCCATCGCGATAGCCGGGCAGCAGCAGCGAGCTGTTGCCTTCGACGGACCAGTAGAGGGTGGGGCGGGGATGACCGCTGGCCTGGCACTCGAAGAGCACCTCGTCGCCGATCTCCACCAGCTGGTTCTTGGGGCGTGTGATGAATTTCGGAGGTGCTAAGGAAGTGGGGGGAAATGCGAGAGAGAAAAATTTTGTTAGATGAGGGAATTGAAAATAATAAGTGGACTCTTTTAAAAAAATAACTAAGATAATAAGCTGGTGAACTATTGAAATGCAATTTTATATTCAAATGTTACATTTTAATTAGAATAACTCGAATTGATAATTCAATTGAGAGCTAATAGCATCTCATATATAGTACATATAGAAAATCAACATTTATTTTTGTTCTATTTATATTATTTAAAATGAATTTGAGAAAAAAGAAAATGTACTTTTGTTCAATTAAATTGAAACTACATTTTATTTTTTAAATTAAATTGAAAAAAAAAAATATTGAAAAATATTTTTCAATTAAAATGAAACTAAATTTTAAATTTAAATGTTAATCTTCAACTTTTTCTTTGGAAATAACACAAAAGTTGTTTAACTTTGTGGATTGAATTGATTTTTTAAATGTCCTTTGGTTCTTAAAATTTCTATTATATTTTCTTAATTTTAAAATTTGTATTACATTTTTTTCATTTTAAAGTTTTTATTAAAATTCTTGAATTTTAAAATTGTTGTGAAAATTGTTAAACTTTTACAAAAAAAAATCATCAAGTTACGTTTATATTATAAATTGTTATAATTTGTGAAATAATTATTCATTTTACTATAATTTCTTATTGAAAAGATAAAGCTATTTTTTAAAGAAAATTAAACAAAAAATAGATGTATGAACATATGTATATAATGTATGTGTATAAATTTTACCCAAAAAATTTCAATTCTAAAGACATAATAACTTTTATGTGGTAGAATAAAAATGTATAATTTTATATGGTTTAATTTTGATGAAAAATTAATACGTTGTTTTCTAACATTTTAACCCAATAACAAAAATCGCAAAATAAATTTTATTTAGTTGAATAGAATTTAGACAGACGGTCAAGTGGCTGTGAGGTTGAGCAATTAACTTACCGTGGACGGTGAGAATGCCCGTGGCCGTAATTGAGCCGACCGCATTGTCCGCCTCACAACTGTATTCGCCCATGTCCTCGAGCGTGACGTCGTCCAGCTTCAGACTGCGGTCCTCAAGTATGTGCACACGACCTGCAGTCGAAAAAAGAGTGTGGAGAGAGAAAAGAGGAGGAGAAGGGAGGTTGAGTTAGTTGAGTGAGAGATTCATGTGAGTATTGCAAAAAAGTAAGAAAGAAAGAAAATAAAGCGAGCAACGAAAGCGCACACAACGTTTTCTTCGTCTTCGTCTTTTGCTTCTACTTCGTTAGTAGTTCAAGTAGCGTAAAAATGGCCAAGAGTGATAGAGAGGTTTGTGCGAGGGCTGGGGGGGGGAAGCAAGTCAAATAACCACAGCTTAGTAAGCCAAGCAGTTCGAGAGGGGGCGTGGCACCTTACAATAAGAGATTTTGAAGACAACGAGAGAGCAGAACAACAACAACTTTGCTTTCTTTTTGCTCGGTTGCCTCGCTGCGAAATATCCTTTAAATGTGTTGTTGTTGCTCTTCTTCTTCTTCTTCAGTGGCCACTGTGCCAATTGTTTGCTTAACAAAAGTTTAGCCCAAAGCAGAGCAAATGTTTTTTTCTCCTCCCCCCGGAACGTATTTTCTTTTACGGCTGCGAGGGCAGTTTAAAGAAGCGTAACTAGCTTTTGCGTGGGTTTGTCTAGTTACACTCACACACACACACACCACAATTGACTGTGTGTGTGTGTGTGGGTTGCATTTGGCAGAGGGTGCGTCCTGTCTGAAGGACAACATTGCAACAGTGGAGACGAGTCGAGTCGACTCAGTCGAGTGTTGTGCAAGCAAAATTGTTGATTGCTGCCAACAGAGATTGGCAATTAACGGAATTAAAAGTTACAGTTGTGTTTGCCCAGTTGGACGCTGCCCCTGCACCCGCCCGCCCCTCGACAGTGGTTTGAGCTGCCAACCACACTAACAACAACAACAACAACGATAATAACAGACTAACTATAACAGTTAGCAGCGCAGCCTCTGACAACGTAGGTGTTTATTACACAGTGCAAAATGTCTAATTGAGATGTTTAGTTGAGATACAAATTGGTCGTAAATAGAGAAATCGATTGCATGAAATGTTGCCTAATCAAGGTGTTAACATTTTATTGAAATAATCTAAAAAGTTCTTCTTATTACAGAGAACTTTAAAGGTAATAAAAAGTAAAAGAAACTTGGCGAAAAATTTTCTATAAATGCTTACGCTAAAGTGTATAAAATTTGGTAAGAATTTCAACAGAAAGAAACTTTAATATATGCAGTACTATCAAAGTTTTCTTTAAAACCAAAAAAGACCATCAAATATCAAAAAAACTTGTGTTATTTTAAAAGTCTGCTTGAGTATCAAATTTTTGTAGAAATTTGTTTACATACTTAAGTAAGTGTGCCCCTATTATATATATAAAATTTTTAATTTTGAATATCCTTCGCTTTGATCTTAAAATACAATCTTAAATTGAGGAAAAAACTATCTTAAAGCAGTCATTTATTGACAATGAACTTTGTCTTTGTGTAATTCCTTTAAATTAAAGAAAAAGTAGCCAAGGAATTCCTTATAAAGAGAGAATGCGAATAAAGTTTCTTTATAACTTTTTTTCTTATAGAGATGCTAAATGAGGAAAGATTATCACTTGAAAACTAGCAACTAAAGAATGTAACTGAAATTAATATTTTATACAGAATCTGCATCAACTATTTGCAGTTCTCTTTGTAGACTATTTCGCTGAGTGTATTTGCAGTTGAAATGCTGACAGTTGAAACATGAAAAGCCACAGGCCAAAGGCCAAAGCAACCGCAGAAAGTAAACTTTTTTTTTTGCTCTGTGTGTGTTGTTGTTGTTGTTGTACTTTGTTTGCAGTCCGTGTGTGTGCCGTTCATTTTTGTCCCCTTTACTGTGGAGGGGAGTGAGAGCGGGGGAGTTGAATGCAAATATGGTAAACAGAAAGCTTAAATTTCATTTGAAATGGAAAAACTAACAAAATGGCAGACGAAGCACTTCCGGTTAATTGACCATGAGATGGATGCTTGATGCTTGATGTTGATGTTGATACTTACGCAGAGGCATATTGCCGCCGGAGGCGGTGCGTCGCCACAACACATCCGGCAGAGGATCGCCGCCGATGCGACACTGAAACACAACCGAGCTGCCAACAACCGCTGTTTGATTCTGCGGACCACGTATGAGAAAAGGACGAACTGTAAAAGAAGGATATTGAAATGAGGTCTAAGAGTAGTAAAGAGTTATCTTCCTCTTCTGTAGCTTACCGTGCACTTTGAGAAAAGCTGTTGCGGATTCGCGAGTGCCAACAACGTTCTTGACCACACACTGGTAACGCCCATCATCCGATTGACGGGCATCCTGTATGGCCAAATTGCCGCCATCGACGATGCGAATGCGCTTGTTGTTGCCGCTGTTGCCAGCGCCATTCAGATTCAATGTTTGTCCATTCTTGCGCCAAGAGATTTGCGGCTCTGGTGAGCCACGCGGTGCACCGCATTCCATCAATGCCACCTCGCCTTGGGCAACTCGAGTGTTTTGCGGTTCCAGTCGAAATTCATCTCGCAAAACTGTTGGAGAAAGAGGACGAAGAGATGGAGAAATGTAGAGAGCTAAGCTTCGATTGATTCAATATTAATAACTGTCGAATGAAAGGGCAAAGAGGAGAAGTGAAGTGAAGTGAAGTGAAGTAAGGCAACACTCAGGTGAAACGAAACTTGCTTGATTCATCCCTTTTTGCCATTGACCAAGTGGCTGCTGCTTTGAGTATTCTTCATATTTAATGCGTCTGCCATTTGAAATCTCTTTCGCTTCTCCCTCCCCTACTTTGCCCCCTTCTACAACTTCTGCCCGATATGCCAATAAAAAGCTTGATAATGATGCCTGTCCAGGGCGCTTTGAGCTGCATCTGCTGCAATATTAATAAGCTTTGCCATTTGCAATGCGTATTTCGCATTTTTATTGCTCAAAACAGAAATTGAAAAATGTAAGAAACACTTGAGCTATGGCTGCTGAACGGGAAGATATCCACTAATTGAAAATTGGCAATGTGAAGAGCTGAATTGTTCACCTTAAGAAGTTTGTTTAGAATTTTTTAGCTCAATAAAATGTTTATAAAATATAGAAATTGTATAAAATTTGTCTGCAATTATTTTAAACAAGCTGCTTAACTCAATTGTATGTGAAATGCTTTTTAGATTGTCTGCAATTTACTTCTTAAAATACAAATTGAAGCCAGAAATGTTCTTTACTAGTTTGAACATTTTTTTATAGAAACGGACAAATTAAATTACATTTTTTTTTTTCAAATTTTCTACATGATTCAATTTCTAATCTTTCTCATTATTACTCTTCTAATTAAATCAGAAATATATTTTAAAAATAGTTTCAGAATTGTCTGGCATTATTTTGCAGAAGCACTTCAATGAATTGTTATTTGAAATCCTTATTTAATACATTTATGAATAATATTTATGATTTTCTGATATAAAGCGATATAAACTACTCCCAACTTGGCATAAGTTGGCAAGTAACTTTCCCTTTCTATCAACAATATATTTCTTAAACATTTCAATGAAATAACATTTTTTACATACCGTTTTGCGATTTTCTATGATTTGTTTGCTTTTATGCCTGGCTAGGACTTCCCTAACTAAGTTATCCTCTCTACAGGGTATCAAAATGTTGAATGCCAAATGCGAACTGCACTTGAGGCAGACGCATAATGCGCTTCAGTTGCTGCCAAAGGCAACAAAGCAACTGTGCACAGACAATCTACAATCTACATTGAATTGGCATATTACCTTATGCTTAACTTTCAGTCAGAATGTTTGATAAAGATGAAGGATAAACAAGGTGAAGACTATCAAATGCCAAAAGTTGATAAACCCTTTAAATGAGTTCAAGGACTGGAGCACAAATTGAAAATCCTTTTTGTGCTTATTATTAATTAATCTGCTTGGGAACAGCCGTTGGCAACGCGCCAAAGCAGCCCCAAAAATACAACAAGAGAAAGAGAGACTGACTTTATTTTGTGTTTGTATCAATTACAAAACATTTCTGCGAGTGCTTTATTTTATTAATTAGAAAGTGACGTGGCTAACACGTCGTCTATGGCGGAAACAGGAACTAAAACTGGACATGCAATGCAGTTGAGGGTATCAAAAAAAAGTTTCCGAAAAAACTGAAACTGAATGCAAGCCACAAAAGTTCATTAGCTGAAAATGTGCAACGTCAATCGATCAATGTCAGTAAATGTCTTTTTTTCGTTTCGGACTTGTGCCTATTGTGTATTTTATTTAATGAGCACTTAAAAGCCGCAACCTCAAAAGGCAAAAATACACTGGAAAGCTGAAAAGTGTAGTTTTATTTTAGCTTGACAACTTTAACTTTTTTCGAATTTCAACCCTAAACTAACAAGGTTAAACTTACTGTGAATTTATTTTAATTTTAGATAGTTGTTTTTTTTTGTTCTTTAATAAAATGTAGAAGAATATTTTACAAATTTATTAGGAGAGCTTTGAGGAAACAATTTGCTTAAAGGATGCTGCTGAATCTTTAAAGTATTGTCTTGATTTATTATACCTGCTGCCCATAGAAGGTGTAATTTGGTTAAGATCTTTAAAAAATGTATTTCGGACATACTTTTCAATGGGAAAAAAACGCATACTTTGGCTGACAAATGTAATATGCTAAATATGGGCTTCAGTATATTTTAGTATTTTTCTGGTATATTTTTTGGACAATCTGACTATTGTATTGTAGTAGTATATCAATGTACCAAATACAGTCTTAGGTATATTTTTAGTATTTTTGCAGTATATTATTGTAGGCAGTCTGGAAATACTATATTAATATACTAAATATAGCGTTCGGTATATTTTAGTATAACTGCGGTATATTATTATGACAATTTGACAATTCTAATTAATAGATCAAATATAGCTAACGGTATTTTTTTAGTATATTAATTCGGTATTTTTCAAATAGAGTACTAGACTTTTTTGGTTCATTTAAATCTGTAGATTTCTTACTGGTTACCATTATCATCACTTCATCTCTAAGTTAACTAAATTCTATTTAGTTTATTTTATGCAAGAGTTGTTTTACTTACATGCGACTTGCAACGTTGCATTTCTCGACCGCGCCACACCAAACTCATTCTTGGCCTGGCACCAATAAGTGCCCGCATCGCTCTCCCTTCTCGAGTGTATGACCTGCAAAAAAAAAAAAGAAAGAAGGAAAGAGATTATAGACATTATTAAAGAGATACACTCGTATGTATACCGGATGGGTATTAAGTAGTTGGAGGACTTAAGTCGACACGTGTCAAGCTCGTATGAGATCAAAAAGAGTCAAGGAAATTGCTCAACCAAAATCAAATAAATGCTGAGAGAAACGTGCGTATTTTTTGGTCTGGACCTGGGTCAGTGTTTGACCCACACGCTGCACACGCTGCGTATACGCAATTTAATTTAATTAAAAATAAAAACGTATACACTTGCTGCTTTGCAACCCCAAATTTTTGGGTCCTCCTCGGCCTTAATCACTTGGCCTCTTCAGTTTTAATTGGCAACAAACTGTAAGCTCGCCGACAAGTCACTTAGGCTGGACTCTCGAAAAATGCCTTCTCAAATGCCATTGAAAACAATAAAAATAAACGAGAAGGGTGCGGAGAGGAGAGACAGGAGGAGGAGGCAACAACAAATTACCCGTCTGCTTACTACGAGATATGATACGAGGAGATTTTTAATGATTTATCCCTCTCTCTCTCTCTGTTTTTTTTGGTGGGGTCGTCCGGCTTGACAAACGTTGCTGTCCAACAAAATATTGCAACCCATTTAACATTTATTTATTTTACACAACAATTTAACGCAATTTCAATTCAAAACGCACTCAGCCTGCAATAATTTGTTGAAACGAAAAACTTGAAATAACAAAATAGATAACCGAAAAAAAAATTACATTTTTGTTGCATTTAATGAAAAACAGAAAACAACGCGGGGGGTGACGGGGGTAACAAATTTAATATAAACACACACACAGAACTGCAGTCGAGACAGATAATGTGGCATTGGATTGGGGAAAACCCAACCAAACCTAACCCAAGCAGCCCTTTCCGCATCGGCGTCTCCTCGTTAGCTCAAATTGTGAAATGTGCACGCACGCAGGGTTTTGCTGTGGGCGGGGTTAAGCCTTAGAGATGTGCAAGGGATGTCGCATAGAATACGATGATTGTTGTCTAGGTTTAGATAATGACTTGTCAGCATTTTACGTATAATACTTTCTAAAGATTTTAAAGTTGTTTTATAGAAATATTCTATTCTTCCTTTTAGATATTGTAGTAAAATATTTGCTGCTAACCAAATTTTAATGCATCGTTTCATTAAATGTGATTATCAATTTTAATTTCTAAGCTTTTAAAATTTTAAAATTGTCAATTTTACTTAAGCGACTTTATTTCATACAAATAAAGTAGCCCCAAAAATATTGGATGTATTCGATTATTATAATTTGCCAAATTTTGAATGCTTTTAAAATATTTGTACAATATTTTTCCATTCCTTTATCAGAACATAAAGATCATTAAAAATCCTGAATTCCCATTCTTTTACACAGGTTCTTACATAAGATTTTTTCGATCTTAAAAAAAATTTTTGAAATAAGATTTTTAAGTTGAAAAATATTGTTGGCTTCTTGGTCTAATTTTTTAGATATTTCCGTTTTCGAAACTAAATTATAATTTTGATTTTCAAGATTGTGGAATCTAGATTTTTTGTGGACTTTCGATCATGATTTAAGAATAAACCTGGTTTATTCAATTTTGATATCAAAGAATCTTTGATTCAAGATACTCCTATAGTATTTATTCCCTATACTTTTTTAACTCTTTTTTTCAACCCACAACGTTCATCTCTATGCCTCTTCCCGTAGACTTCGACTAGACGCAGTCGAAAGTGTTTCTCAGGCCTATCCTTAAAAAAAAACAGAAAAAAAAGAAGGGGGGATACCGCCCTCTTCCCTTGTCGTGTATGTCTTATTATTGTTACTTCTGTTATGCTGTCTGCGTTTTGTTTTGCTTTCCGATCAAAATGCAACCATTCGGAAGCGCATAAAATAATATGAGCAAAAATTTATGCGCAAATGTTGCGTTTCTCAGCCAAACTCGAGATGAAGTTGTGGAAACATCGAAATGGGGTGTTGTATGTACTTCCAATGAATTCCAAATGATAGGCAGACAGACAGACAGACAACAACAACAACAACAGTTTGCAGCAGATAATGATAGAGTTATGCTGTGTGTGATGTGATGTGAAGTAATGTGCTCTTACCTTCAGAAAAAATAAACCACCCGCGGGCAGCATTATGCGATGTGAGCCGCCATCCGTTTTCAGTTCCCGTCCATCCTTGAACCATTGAATTGTCGGTGTTGGATTGCCATCGGCCTTGCAATTAAACGTGAATGGATCATTTTTTGGCACCGTCGTATCCATTGGATGCTCAATGATGTGTGGATTTTCACCTGGTGTTCAGAAAGAAAGACAAAGAAAGAGAAAAAAAAAAAAAAATGAATTTTTAGTTTAAGAGGTCTTCTAATATTACAGTTTGTGTTGAGAATATTTCTTGAGTGTTGAGTAACCACATGTGTTTGCGACTCAAGTGGGATCCTCTCTCTCTAGGGAGTAGAAACATTTTACATCTTGTTACATCTTTCTCTTTAAACAAGTTTTGTCACTTAGTTCAATTAATGCAGCCATTAGAATATCGTTAAAGGAACATCACAAGCAAGAAAACCCCACGCAGTTTTAGGGACACAAATCTCAGCTAAAATTACGTTAAGAAGCAACACACAGAGAAATTCACTTGAAATTTTTGGGTCCTCGCCTCAAATTCAATTAAGTTCAAGAAAATATTTGCTCGCCCACGGTGCGACAGACAGACGGACAGACAGACAGACAGAATACAGAATAGAGAGGAGAGACTAAACATAAATTTACAGCATGTCGATAAGCATGAAACAAAGGACAACGCTAGATAAACTTTATTAAAAGCAGCAGCAGCAACAGCAACGACACAGCAATGACCAGCGAAATGGAGAACAGATGAAATGTAATTACAAAAAGCGCTTAAAGGTGAAAAATGTCGATGTGTGTGTGTGTGTGAGAGAACGAATGAAAATGGAGAAGTGAAGTTGCAGAGAGAAAAGCGCCGTTGGGTTGGCTTTTGCTTTGCTTTGGTTTGGTTGGGGTTTGGTGTTTGGTAGTAGTACCCATCATTCAGCCGGAAATTAAGTTCTGCAGATTTATTGAAAGCGGATAGTAATGAGAGCTGAGCGAAAGAGAATGAATGGCGATGAGACAAACACTGATTGAAGAGACAACACAGTCAGATTGTTAGAAACATAGTGAAGGAGACCAAAAAAAAGGAAAATATGTATATTTGTTCAACTTTTTCAAATTTGCATTAAAACGTAAAACATTTTAATACAAAAATCATATTATAATGTAATTCAATGTTGATGATTTTTAGTTATATATTAACATTAATAAAAATAAAGGCTGACAAAGTTACTAACAAATAAAGACATGGACAGACACACAGACGGAGCATAATAAATGCGATTTTTCTTTCCTTAACCCGTTGCATATTTGGTTACAAAATTATTGTACTCTACAAGAAATGAAGAGCAAGTCGAAAGAAAGGTATTTAATTCATGGAAAGTGAAACGAAAACTGCAAAAACTGTGAATAGTCTATGAATCTGCATACAAATCAAATCACATCGTGACATTGTTATCACTATGAAAAATCACCATTCAGTGATTTCATTTTGAGCTTCACCAACAGAAGAATAAGAGACAGGGAAAGAGAGCGCACCTTGGACATTTGTCAATTGCTTTGTACTGAGCGAGACGCATCTATTGTGAACACAGCTCTCTTTGTTTGATCCACAGCTTTTTGGTTTCCATTGTCTGATTTGAACTCACTGTGTGACATGCGTATCCCTTTGTTGTTGTTGTCAAGGCGACAGCGTGCTAATTTAAATGATGAAATACTTGAAAGAGCAACACCACACTACCAAATCCCTTTTCTCTCTATCTATCTCACTCTTACCCACTGCAGACTTAATAAAGCATGCAGCAATGCAGCCAAGCTGATTATTAAATTTTGCACTGATTCTGATTCTCCATTTTGTTTTATTTCTTTTTTTTTTGCAGGTGACCGCAGCAGAAAAACGCAAAGAAAATTCTTTGGCAGCTAACAAAATATTTAATTAAGCAAAAATATGTTGCAGTAAAAACAACAAACAGAAAAAAAACTACGTAAAATACATTTTTGCAAAAGAGAGAACATTGAAGTAAAGTCAACCACATGCACACATACACAGACATACACGCGCGGGGTTATTTACATGTGTGTGTGTAAACAAAGCAAAAACTTCGATAAGCCACACAGAGCGAAAGAGAAGGAGAAAAGAGATGAAGCTGCAACTGCAAATCAGGTAAGTGCAAATATGTAAAGTTTACAACAAGAATTTCTATTTCAACAAAGATGCAAGTTTTTATTTGCTTTTTGGTACTAAGAGGCAGGGGGCACTAAGCTTGACTCGAAATTAAGAGAAAATTTGCTAGCCGCAAAAATTTGACAGACACACGAAAGCAAGTCTGCTCAGAGTATGGGATTTAAAGAGAGTGTGTGTGGTGTGAGTCAGCAGCTTTTGCACTTAATTACGCTCATTTGGCGCACGCACTTCATTTGTGTAAGTGTGTGTGCATGCCTATGCATGTGTCTGTGTGTGTGGGCGGCTGCATTGCGTTGGCAATTTATGCATATGAAATGTAATGTAAAAGAAGTCTGTGTAAATAAACAGCAAAGTGCTGCCGGCGTTGAAATCATGCAAGCGCACATACACCTAAGCAAACAAAAGAACACACACACACATATGTGGAGAATGGAGAGTGTGGAGAGAGTCGGCTCATAATGCAGCAAGAACAACAAAGACAGCAACAGCAGCAATAATAACAGGAAGTGCATTTTGTAGCTGTTGCTGCTGTTAAGAAATCTACAACTGTTGTTGTTGTTGTTGCTGCTGCTGCTTGTATTATTATTGTAGTTGTTGTTGTTGCTGCGGCTGCTGCTTCGTGTACTTGTACAATAGTTGTTGTTGTTGTTGTTGTTGCGGCTGCTGCTACGCTGTTTCTCTCTATGTTTGTGCGTGTGTTTTTCTTAGTTTATGTGCTTTTGCGCTTCTTGTTGTTGTTTGCTATTGCTGTTGGCCGCAGTTGTTGTTGTTTGTCTGGCATACGCATAAAAATTGTCTGCCTTCTGCCTTTGAGGCGACAGAAGCAACAACAGCTGTTGTACTGTTGTGCTCTTCCCCCTTGCCTTCTCTCTCCCTGTCCCTTTTACTTGCTAATTTTTTGCCGCTGCTATTTGTCCACTCTACGGGGTGCTAAGAGGTTGTTGCAACGCCAATATGATCATTATTAGCATGTCAACACACACGGCAAAAATCACAACTTTCCACAAACACAACACACAGAAGACGGCAACTTAAAACGTCAATAAACAGTTGCACAAATGCAAATAGATTCCTTCAATAAAAGGAATCCAAGTGTGGATTCTATTACCAAATGATCTGCTTATTACGATACACATGCAAGTATCGCCTTCTCACTCTAGCTGCCTGAAGTTCCACTTCAAAAGCAAAGCGAAATGAAAGAGCAAAAAGTAAAAGTCAAATGGTGACAAGAGCTTCACTACAGACCGGCAAAAAAAAAGAAGCTCAGTGGCTGCTGTTGAAAAATTAACAAAGCTTGACAACGCCAATCGAGTTGTTCTTGTTCTCCTTCTCGTTACTGTTGTTTTTGTTGTTGTTGCTGTTTGCAATGGCTCAACATGGCAAAGTCGACAATAATTTATAAGCTTTTAGTGCAATAGCAAAGTGAATACAACAACAAGAGAGGAAAGTTCTTGATTTGCCGCCAGCAGCTGGCATCGCACTTCTTCTTTTTACTTCCACTTGCTATTTCTACTTTTGCTACCATTTATTTATTTATGTTGAATGTTTAATTTTTAATGTGCATTGCAAGTTTCGCGAACATTATGAGCAGAGCCTCGGCTTGCGGGCAAACAGCAGCATTAGGTATTGAGAAGGGCGACGGAAGTGGGAGGAATTTGCGGAAAGGGTTCGCCGCCTAAGAATACAAGAGAGTGAGAGAGAGAGACGTATGCTGGAGTTTTGTAAGCCTTTTGCACAACTTTTGCCACTTAAGCTTTGTGTAAGTAAATATGAGTGTGTGTGTGTATGAGTGTGCGTGTGTGTGCTCTGCAGATTTGTGTTTACTTATGAATGTTTTGTTGTTGTTATTGCTGTTGCTTTTGCTACCGTTTGGGCAACAAAATACGCGAAGGCGCTTATAATTTGTAACCCGCTTGCCTGCTGCCTTAAGTCGATCAAATGGTATTAAAATTGAGCAGATGAAAATTATGATAAAATTGCTAACAGCGAAATTGATGAAACGGATGAAAAGTTGTGCGATGTGAACGACTAGAAGATGCCCTCGAAACTATGAAGACGGCTGCTTGATTGCAATGGGCGCTAGATGGCGCTAGCATAGCTTTAGAAAACTAAGGTGCATAGCAAAATTTTAAGGCAACTTCGATTTTGAGTATGATTTTTACACCATGCTGTACTACAATTTCATCAGTTCAAGCTATTTCACTTTTAGGTTAGACTTTTACTATTAATAAATATTTATATATTCACAGCCTTGTAGAAACATAATTTCCACTACATTTGTTCAATTTTAAATACATAGATTGCATTTAAGAAGCATTTAAATGCTACACATTTCATTAAGATATATTTATTTGCACCTCTAAGTTCCCCATTTAGCATTAGAGCTGACATTAGTCTCGCTTGCAGGATTCTCATATAATAAATGTGGCATGCCACATTCATTACAGTCGAGAACAAAGCCAAAGCCGACAAAGTTTCGCGGCTAAACTGCAGAGTATTGCACAGTGCAATAAAACTTTTCGAGTGTGTGTGTGCGAAAGTGAGAGAGAGAGAGAGATGGTATTGTTCTTGTTGCAAAGTGTAAGAAAAAATGGTGCAAAGTGCGCATTGTTCTTCCTGTTCCTGTTTACAACACTGTGTTTGTCTTTGTATTTGCACACCACGCTTGTTGTTTGTTTGCTTAGGGAGCGAGAGGGGAGCGCATGTAGGGACAGCAAACAAGGAAGAAGAAGAAGAAGAAGAGTAGAGACGAGCCTAGAGCGGAAGCTGCATGGCTGCCAATTATTTAAATGCTGGTATTTACCTAACAACACAACGCGAAGTCGTCGACGACGGATGTGGGCCAAGAAAACACAGCAGTTGGGAAACCGGAGACAACGGGACGAAGCCGACGCATAAATCATTATCCCATTTATGTAATATGCACAAGGAGTCGAGAGGACACAACAAGACACAGACCAAAATATTTGCAGCCCAGGCAACAGAAGTCGAGTTGAGTCGAGGCAATAAAAACCGCAATAAACCAACGGGGATTATGGCCATAATGTGAGGATTTCATTTCATGCGCCAGACGAGGCGAGGGAAAACAAGTTAGACCAACAACAAGAGCAACGAATCCCTTGCGTGAGTCAATTTTTATTGTTTTTATGATTGCAACAAACAACAAAAAAAAAAAATGCAAGAAATCAAAAAATCAAATAAATTATTCAAATGTGCCAAGGATATTAATACCGCAAGAACAGCAGCAACAACATAAGGAGCGGATATATTACCACAAAATCCCTTAACCCCGCTCTCTCTCCCTCCCTTGATCCCCTCGCCTAGCCACGGGGCGCATTTGATTAGACAAAAACAGGGAGAAAAACACGTAAACCGCAACACAACAAAATAAGACTCAAGCCTGCGGCTGCCATCGAGCGAGTTTTCAATGTCAAAATTTATGCTTGAGCACGATGAGCACAACAACTCTGAAGTCTGGCAACCCTGGCCAAAATGTCTGAGACGACGCCACACGCTAATGAGCCAAAACGCCCCAAGCAGGTTGTTGCTTGGCCAAAAATGCTACAGACGCCAAACAGACATCATCATCATCATCTCCGGCTTTGTCTGCTCTGCGTCTGGTTTGTTGGTTAAGGGTTAGATGGGTTGGGTTCTTCTCACAGTTTTCACTTGTTTCACACATTGTTCCCCCAAAGATCTGCCCCCTAAAGGCGAGTGCTTTTTATACCCAATGTCCATAGGGTAGTAGGGTATTATAATTTTTAGTATATTTTGCAGTTTATGGTATATTTTGAATGTAGTATTCAATACACTAAATATACCAAAGTATATTTATATAGTACTTATAGTACAGTTGTACTTTTTGAATGTAGTACTATATCAATACATTAAATCGAAATAAGAAAAATATACCAAAGTCTATATATGGTATATTAATATTATATATTACTACAGGAATACATATTTGAATGTAGTACTATATCCATATATCAAATATACATAATTGACTATAGTACTATATAAATATACCGAATATTGCTTTTGGTGTATTTTTTAAGTATTTTTGTGGTATATTAATTTGGTATATTTTAAACTTAATGCCACACTGTTTTGCTTTTAAGTATAAAGTACTATACTAATATTACCATTAGTATATTTTTGGTATATTAATATGGTATATTTTAAAATTAATAACGCACTGTTTCGCATTTATTCACAATAAGTAGCAAGTATCTCACAGTCGTACCCACTCGATTGTAACTTTATTACTTCTTATTTTTCTGGGGAGTTGAAGTTTTGCCTTTTTCCCTCGCGACTTTTTCAACTGTTAATTAAATTCGACACACACACGCAGGGAAAACCATATTCTTTATCAAGTTAAAATATGCATTGGCATTGAAACGAGTTCAAAAAGGTTGCGCCTCTCTTTCTCTTATCAATAATTTCATAAATGTGGCGGAGAGAAAAAAAAAGAACTGCAAAATACATTGAAATCCTTTTAAAGCTGGCAGCAAAAACCTAAAAGCCCCAACAGTGGCCCCCTTCGACCTATAAATATGCGCGAAACAAAAAAAAAGAAGAATATCCATGGCATATAAAGGACAACCCAGCACACACACACATACACACACATGCAACACACACACTTGGGACACAGCGATCAATGTCATATACAATCCACATCGTTTTTTTTTCCTCCTTTCTTTATCAACTCTTTATAGTTTATATCTCTGTTTTCTATCTGGTTGTCTGTGTGTGTGTGTGCGTGCTATCTTTACACACAACTTTTTGGCATATTGAAAAGTTGCATTGGCATTGGCCAAATAACCATAATGGATGGAGGCTTTTAAGAACTTACTCGCTATCGCAGTTCAAGCCATAAACTTATAAAGTGCTTTATCTCCGATGCCATATGCAAATGCTTAAAGTGATGCGTAACCCTCAAAAAAAAAAACACTCAAGTTGGGTTTCGGGTTACGACAAGTCAAAAATCTGCATTACAATGTGGCCCTTACATTTGTCAAAAGTTGCTCAAAGAACACACAACAAAAAAAATGAATAATTATTTGCGATAAGCGCTGTGACACTTGGGAGTAAACTGAAGAGAAGATGGAATTAAAAAATGAAGATGATGAAGTCTAAAAAGCAATCAGTAGAGAAGATGGTATTCAAAAATGAAGATGTTGAAGTCTAAAAATCAATAAAGAAACTAGCACAATTTAAAGATAAGTATTTCTACTTTAAGTAGTAATGACATTTTTTTCTAGTGATAACCTTTTGAGCTGTCGCAACTTTTTTTCTTTGCCCACCGGGAATTCCTCATCATCATAATATGACAATATTTATATGTCTGACAAGTTGTGCGATAAGAGTTCAGTCTATAGACTGTCATACGCTGATAAGTCCTACCCCAACATTATAATAAGCATAAACAAAGTGACAGCAAAAGCGAGAAAGAGAGACAAACTTCAAAAGAAATAAATGTGGAAAAAGCCACAGCAAATGCAATTAATCATTTGAATAATCTCTTAATTGTATTCTATTTAGATTTTAATTTGTTTATTTCGTAAGCCGATTACAACAAACACAAAATTTCATAGTTCACAATGCGATAAGCTCTTTGAATTTCAAATTCATATTTTGTTGCCAGTTATTATTATTTTTTTCTTTGCTTCATAATTTGTCAAGCAAGAAGACAACGAAAAAAATATGGTTTGAAATTAATTACATTTGTCATTCTCATTGACATTTCGACAACTTTTCTATTAATTATTTTTGATAGATGTGTGTGGAATGTACAATACTAAATATACATATATTTTTTTTTTCATTTTGTTATATTTCGTAGCATGTGTCACTTGGCGGCTGATTTATGGGCGCGACACAGTTTCCAAATGCTCCACATTTTACTTACGATACGTGACATTATTATGATTTTCAGTTTTGCTTTCTTTTTTGATCATTCGAACTTTTTTGAGCTTACCTGGAAGAGAAAGAGAGAGAAAATAGAAATTAGATCTATGTGAAATGATATATATTATATTCGGTAGTTGAGGCTGTCAAGAACTAACGTTGGGATATGAGATATGCATCTCACAACTCGCCCCTTAACTAACTACCCAACTATATCCAGCTGCTGTTCAACCTCTATAGCTCAACAAAGAGATCATTATCAAGGACTGAGAAGGGGAAGCAAAAAATGCACACAGATGTCGTTTATTGAATATCGATTTACGTGGAGAGTTCGTTAAGAGAGCGAGATGAACGCGCATGTTAAATGTAAATATGAATAAATGAGCTGAAAAACGAAAAACCGAGCGCATATCATAAATACCAGAAAAAGCAAAAGCAAAAGCGACTCTTTAAGCGCCGAGGGTCGACTTCAAGTTTTTCTTTTTTTTTGTTATATGTATATTTGAGTTTTTGGTTTCAATGTCACATGTTGCATGGCCAAGGCAAAGGGCAACAAAGAGGGGAAAGGGGGAAGAGGTAGCATGTCCTGCAGGCAAACGGACGCCGTCGCAATCGTTGGTCGTCATCGCAAAAGAGGGTTTCGCCTGCCTTTCGGGCCACTTCAAGCGCGAAACTCAACACGGCTGAACGACAAATGCCGCCAGGGCAAGATTTTAGCAATGGATAAGCAGCAGGACACAGAGAGAGAGACACACAGACTAAAGAGACTGCAGTCGAAAGTCCAGAGCCAGGTTTTTGCAGTCGCAGAGACCCTGAAAAAGGGCCGACGACGTCTGCTACGATGATTGATTTCATGGCAAAGTTGATTTCAATCAGCAAATGTTTATGCAGTTTTTTTTTCTTCATTCGCTGTTGGTCGCTTGGGGTTTTGCAAAACTGACAAGAATTATGACACTATCCATATTTGGAATCGGTTGGGGATCGAGAGACTAAAAAGCAAAAAAAAAAAAACAATGAAAAACCCGACCGCCAAAAGCGCATAATTAAGCTAAACGGACAATGAACTCTTTTCAACGTCAAGAAAATCGAACAGAAAATTGCTAAATGAAAATCATCAACTTAATCGCCTTGAAGTGAAAGAGAAAACTGAAGAAAAAGAGCATAAAAGAAATCAAAAATGCTTAGCCAACTTTTATTATTGAGCCTGTTGAAGATGATGTTGATGATGATACAAATTGTGTGTGTGAGATGATGAGTCTTATAAGCCTTAAAAGCAGAATGAAATTGAGGTGAAGAGAGAGAGAGAGAGAGATAAGTATAAAAAGGGAGTTAAAGTATGATATGTGAGAGCTAATGTGCTTGGCCAAGAAGTTAGACACTGAGAGAAAAGGGGAGACGAAGAAACAAGTAAGAAAGCTACAATCGAGTGTACTCGACTGTGAGATACCCGCTACCCATTGTGAGTAGAAGCTAAACAGTGTGGTATTCATTTTAAGATATACTGACAAAAATACTAAAAGAATACCAAATAACATATTTAGTATATTAATATTGTATTCCATTAAAATATATATAAATATTGCATACATGTGAAATATACCATAAATCACAAAATATACTAGATTATCAACCAAAGCACATAACTCTATCAAGAATATACTACATAGTTTATAGGGTCTGAGCTTTCTTCATAGATTTCTTGGAAGAACAAAGACATAATGCCCTTCTACCCTATGGATAACTGGTATAAAAAGGGAGTTACAGTATGATATGTGCGAACTAATGTGCTTAGCTAAGAAGTTAGACACTAAGAGAAAAGAGGAAACACTAATCAAGTACATAAAAAAGTAAAAAAAAAACCAAAGGAAAAAGTCTAGAATGCTGTTTGAGTTGATCCGTAATTTTTCGCTCTGTATGTTGCAAGTGGAGAATCCCTTTTTTTCTGGCGTCCAGCAAATGTCCAGCGAAATGATTTAAGCTGCTCACACAACATTTAATAAACGCTGAAAGTAAATGTCATTAGAGAGATTCTCGCTCCATGGAACACTTTGCTTTGCTGCCAGCTGAAGAAGGAGCGAAAAGGAGAATGGGGGGAGGGGTGGCATATGGGGGATGTTGCACTGACACTTGATGAGCTGTCATAACATTAGATCATGATGTGTCTGGGGCACAGGCAGGCAGCTCATTAGTCGTGGAAAACTGTTTACTCTGCTTATTATTATAAACATTAAATGAGGAAAAGCAAAAAAAAAATGGGAAGGCAAAATGGCAGCTGACATAAGAGAAGAAGGGAAGAAAGGGAAAAGAAAATGCTCGGCAACTTTAACAGCTTCAACTAAAAATGCACTTTAAGTTCACTAGCTAATTGATTGATGGATTGACTTGTTGATTGATGTAGTATTGAGTGTGATTGACTGGCTGACTAACAGTCTCAGTTTTAGTCGCCAAAAAGGTGTCGCTCAAATACAGAAAAACAAAATATTTATGCACAACTGTTGAAATATTTGTTTTTCACAACACTATATTTTCTTTTTTATTTATTTTTCTTTTTTTTTTGGGAAAAAAAAAATCACGCAGCTGTCATTGCTTTTAAGTGATTGAATGCGAGGCGGAAAATTCGATGCGCTTAATGAAAGCGACACTTGACGTTGACGATTATATTATTATCATTATTATTACGTTCTCTCTCTCTCTCGCTCTACTCTTGGTTTGGCAGCCTGACTAATCAAAAAATTATGAGACGATTTGTTACACCAACTATAGAGTTCATTGGCAGTGTTGCTTCTTAGCGAATGTGTGGAGAAATGAAAGCAAGTTGAAATTGATTGAGATGTGGGCGCGGGCAGAACAAAAGCATCATCAAAATTTGAGTGCAAGATGTGAGAAAGCAAATAAATGATACACAAAGAAAAGTGTTTTAAGTAGTCTAGAAGTGCATTCAAATTGTTGTGTAATGAGCAGCTTTGAAAGCACATGAAAAGGAGCTTTTATAAGAAAAGATTTATTTGTAAGAGCATGAGAAAGAGCTTTTATTATAAAATATTTACTTGCTTGTATTTCTTTTTAGATTATAAATTTGTTGATATTGAAGGATATGATATAAGAATAATTTAATTTGTTTATACTGTCATTTTGCAAAGGAAATAAACGAAAGCGTCAAATTTTAAATGGCACCTTTCAGTGGAGAATTTAAAAACTTTAGAAATATTACTCTTGAAATTTGTTGCTCTTAAATATACTTTAAGCAAAGATAATTTGAGTTTAATTTAAAATTTAATTTTATTTAATGAATGTTTTGCTTTATAGCTTTTAATGGTTGAAAGCTCAATTAAACAAGTTTTAATAAACTTTAAGTCCATTAAAGCTCTTTAATCGCTCTATCAGCTATAAGCTTGACAATCTTAACTCCCCAATGGCTAATGGATTAAATTGTTATTGAGTCATAATAAATTAGTTATCGATGAGGTGCATAGGGAATTGCAAGATAAATGCTAGAGAGTGAGCAACTTAAACCTGATCCACAGAGCTCGAGACACAAATGACTTCCGTTACAGACACAAATTATAATGTAAATCGATGCAACATGAACATGAAATATAATTGAATTGAAAATGTTGCCACACACGGCAGCAACAACAGCAACAGAAGGAGCAACGACAACCAGCAACAGCAACAGCAGCAGCAAAACAACTGACAAGCAACAGCGACCACATGTAGAGGACGTTAGTAAGTAAAGGGCAAAAATGCTAATAAATGCTGCGAATAAAAAAACAAAAACGAAGAGGAGAAGGCTAAATAAATAGAAAGAATGAAACTCGAAACAGCAAAACGGCAAAAGCAGTCAACATTGTGGCTCGTTTGGCCAATGACAACGACGTTGAACGTCATGTAACATGTAACTGCACATCAAATATGGATGCAACACAAGCAGCAGCAGCAGCTTGAGATGGGGCATGGAAAGAGCAGAAGCAACTTTGGCGGCAATATATCATCCAGCAAGAGCAGCCAAAGCAGCAGGCAAAAGATGTTTGCCAATGTTCAAGCAAAATCAATGCAATTTCTATTTGTAAATGACCAAAAATGAACAAAAGAACTACGTTGAACGTTGCATGTAGCAGGTTGCAGGTTGCAAGTTGTTGTCAGTGGACCACCTTTGAGGCAAGGCGACTGCTTGTATTTCTATTTATTTCACAATAATTAATAAACACATTGCGCACAATTTATCAGTGGCATGTTGTTATTTGCAGCAAGGTTGCAAACTCTCTCGTTGCCGGCAAATCGATTAAGCTATCTGTGCGGAGTTGAGGGAAAACGAATTAAAAACGCAGCAACAACAAAACATGTGAACAAAAAAACGCATATGAAAAACGAGCGCCGGCTTTTGATGCATGTTGCTGTTGCTGCAGGGCGCGCGCGCTTGCAACTTGCCACAGCAGCAGCATCCTCTGTGGCAGGCAAGACGCCTTTTCGCTGTGCATATTTGTTTGTTTTTTGCTTGGTCTTTCTCTCTCTCTCTCTCTCTGTCTCTCGTTGTAGACTCTTTCTTTATGCCGCACACAACTAAAGAAAAAATTCAATTTAAAAATTATTGCAGCACTTGCGTTTGCGGCAACATGTGCTTGTTGCTACTCCGTCTGCTGCTGCCTGCGTCTGCTGGCTGCTGCCTGCCCCCAAAACATGTTGATTATTTAGCAGCAACATGCAGCGTGCAATGTGCCGAGGCGTGCATGACAAGTGCATGCAACAGGAGACGGCAGGCAGCAACATAATTTGTTGCCAGCAACATGGATGCTGCATTCAGAGAAGAGAGTGTCCAACGTTTAAGTTCGCATTTTCGCAATTCGCATTTCGCATTTGGCATTTGCCTCATTTGCATTTTACTGTCAAATTAATCCAATTTAACACAACAGCAAACGAACATTGCGAGCATCAAGCGTTGTGTTGTGTTCGCTGTCAAGCCAAAGTAAAAGAAGCTGCCCCAGCTGCAACAATTCCCTACCACAACAACAGGCGATGTTAGGGACTCTACGCAGTTCAGACAGAATGTTTTTGCTGCCAAAACGAACAACATAATTACCGTTAAGAATTGCACAGAGCGAGAGAGCGAAGAACATTTTAGGAGCAACCGCTGCTGTCTCCCCTTAATTGCCAGCAATGTCCACTGCTTGCTGCTGCAACCATTTGAGGCAAGAACTGCAGCACGACTTGGCGTCTTGGGGGCATTAGCAATATGGGAAACGAATCGTTGACCAGACGCGCCACTCAACATTTGCGGCATGTGCAACATGTTGCTGCCACTGCCGCTGTTGCTGCAGTTGCAGTTGCTGTTGCTGCTGTTGCTGTTGCTACTACTTAGCTGCAGGAGATGACCGCACGTATCGATCGCATTCCGCGTTCCTAATTCGCCAGCATTTTGCACAAGCTCAACAGAACTTTACCATATTCAGGCAGCCAGGCAGATAGCGCGCTCTCTCGACTGTCGCAAATCAGATACCAAAAGGCTGCAGCTTCCAGTTGCAGGGGGAAGGGAGAAGGCAGAACATCGAGATAGACATGGGCTTGGATTAGAGTTGAGCGCGTGTCGTGTTCTTTTGTTGCGTGAGTTCAAAAATGCAGATTAGAGTAGTGAAAGAAGTGCAAACAAGTGTTTGGTATTATTACAGTATATTATTGACCAGAAAATACCGAAACAAAACAATTTTCTAGTATTTTGAAAGAGTTTTTTAATTCAAATAGAAGTTAGAAATAAATTTATTTCCTGTTGCCATTTGTTCTACAAAAAAATACTTATTTACTTGATCTGGTATTTTTTAGTTTATCAAGTTTTTTTTCTAATATTTTTACAGAAATTTTTAAGTGAATTTATGGAGCATTAACATTTTTTTTACTTAGTAACACTCATTATACTGGTCTGACATTATTTTAGTATTTTTTGTATATACTAAATAATCGTATAGTATTTTTACTGAAACGAAATTATTGCGTAATAACATTTCTCTTACACATTAATACGTATTATCTTGGTCTGGTATTACTGCAGTATTTTTTGCATATACTGAATAATTTTATAGTATTTTTTAATACTAATACGGAAATTCTTAAAATAATTTATTGAATATTTTCGCATAATTTTCTGAGTGTGGTATAATTGCAGTATTTTTTGAAGAAAATATACCGAAATGAAAATCTGGTATTTTTTTCAACATTTTTCCATAGCTTTCTATGTTTTTATATATATATTTCTATACTAAATTAAGTATTTAAGAAAACGTGTATACCAAATAAATACTGAATGCTACTAAAAATGGATTGTGTAATTTGCTGTAAAAGAGTGAAAGATAATCTATGCAAAACGAAAAGAGCATCTTTCACAATCAGATCGTGCCTTTGGTCGTGCCACATTTGGTGGCGCATCTCTAGACGTTGGCAGCGGCAAGCAGAGAGTCTTGAGATTGTTTAGCATATGCAGATGGGTAACTCAGTTTGGGTTTTAGTTGGGATAGTAGTTAGGATGAGATTTTTGCTGCCTTTACGCAATGCTTGATTTGCGCAGAAATTATTTGCATACGTTAGGAGCAACAACAACAGCAACAACAGCAGCAGCAACCGCATCGCAAGTAGCCGCGGAGTTGAGACTTTGAGTTTTTGTAGCTACAAGATACAATATTAAATTTAAGACGCGCAGACGAAACGAAACGAAATATGTTAAACGCGTGACTAATGTGAGAACGTTCCAAGAGATACATTTTGTTCGTTAGTCCAAGACTTGATCAATGATCAGAGACCGACATCAGCAAAACAGCAACACAGCAAACCGTCACAGCAATGGCAACAGCAACTTGGACTCGGCTTTGGCTAATTAGCTATGCAAACTATGAGATACACAGCAAAAGATACGCTCGCAAATCTTCTAGACAGTGTTTTTCTTTTTTTTCGCCCTACTCGAAGTATTCGCTGTTTCTTTTTTTTTTTTTGTTGGCATGTTATTTGCAAAATGCCTGCAGCGTCATGCGTGTAATCTGCTCCACAACAAAGTTGCAAAGAAAGTTTAACTCGATTTACTACAATTAGCTTGCCATTTTCGGATTTCGTAGCTGTATCTTTTGCCTTCTCTTATGTGTTATTGTGTGTGTGTTTGTGTGTGGGCGCCAAATACGTTAGCTCAAAATTGCTTAGACGATTTTAAAACGCGCAGCGATTTAAGACTGTAATTTAACTAAACACAGATATTTCGCGTTGCCTGTTGTCTGGTTAAGTGGTGCACAAACATGAGGAAATATCTTTTGAAAACTCAACGAGTATCTTTCAGACACACACACACACACACTCACACACTGGCATTTCAAAGCTATTATCAACTGAATTAAGATGTGTTTAAGATCGAGTTCAGACCAAACAGATTATCCATACACCCATCTAGAGATATTAACCGCGTGTTGCGCTTTCAACTGCCATCGTTATTAAGTATAATGAATATTTTAAGCGATTTGCTGCTAAACGATTGGAAAAAATGCTTACAATCATGTGTGGACTGCATTCTAATGATTTTAGCTGCTTTATTAGAAATTTAATTGAATTCTTATGAGTCAAGAAATAGTTTTCAAATTAAAAATTAATTTTTGAAAACTTTTAAAATGACAGCAAATTAAAAAGCTATCAAAAGAATTAGAAATTTTTGAAGTTTTTAAATATTTTTTAGCTGCTTAATATATTTAACAACTTTCCTCTTAATTGGCCTTCTTTTAAAGAGAATAACTCTATATTTTCAGCAGAATTTAAGGTGCCTTATTTATGCTGATGAATGACAGTTATAATCCTGCAACTTCCTGCTGCACAGTATCCTTTAATCTAGTTGTTTTCATCTGCCTTTCACCAACCAGCGATGAAATGCCATCTGAGCACCTGCCTCTCTGTTCAGGATAATTTCGCCTGCTGTATAGTAACTATTTCAACTTTATCGAATGCATTGTATCTATTGAAACAAAAACTGAAAGAGTCTGAGCCAAAGTCCCAAGACTCAGCGAGGCTACAAAAATTGTCTACCTAGCTCTCTTCTTTCTCTCTCTCTCTACTCTTGAAAACATACCAAAATGGCATTGTTATGGACGAACCTTTTCTTCTTTTATTTTTCTTTTTCACCATTTTTATGTCTAGTTTTCATTTGCTGCAAGCGTCGACTACTTCTTCTTCTAGTGGCTGGCTGCTCTTGCCTGTTTTCTCTATTGCGTGTTTTTCGTTTTGTCGACTATTTGGTTTTTATTATATTTTGTTGGTTAAATTTATGACTCGTTGCCGCCAGAGTTTTGTTGCATAGTAGTGTGACCATGCCATGTGTTGCATTCAAACTTGAGAATGCGTTTTCTTCTTCCCTCTCTTTTCCCTCTTTTACACCATCTCCATTGTTTGGCTATTCGTTTAGCGTACTGCAGCTAATCGTCTCCGTTCTCTACCTACGCACTTCGATGATGAGAAGTTGAAGTAGAAGGAGAAGTTGAAATTCAACCGAGAAAACTCGATACCCGAAACCAAACCGAACCCAAAGAAAATTTCTACTCTATTTGGCGGCACAAATTGCCTTTGACCTTGTCCCTTAAGTTTCTACCGAGGAAAACTGCAGGCAACCATTTGACGGCCATTTTGAAGTTGAGTGGAAAATGTGGAGTGGAAAAGAGTGAGAGAGAGAGACAAAGACGAAGAAAATGTTGTCGGTGTCGGTGTTTTTTTGGAGGCCATTGAAATAATTTTTGCCGCCTTTGCATTGTTGCTTCAATTAGGCAGCATTTTGAGGCAAACTAAGGAAAACTTTGCACATTAAATGAAAATGGGAAATGGCAATGGAAATTGCTTTAACTGTTACTTTGTCTCTCTGTCTGTTTGTTTGTTTGTTTGCCTTTTGGATTCACGCTGTAAAAACAGATAATCATAAAAATTTAGCAGCATGAAAATTGTTAAATTTTATTAACAAACTTTTTTTGGTCTGCATTTGTTTTTTTCTTTCTCTCCTTCTGTTTGCTTTTTATATATGGGCAAAAATTTAATTTGTAACACTCGCCGAACATCAAAAGCAGCTGCTTTGGGCCACTGACCACGTAAAAAAAAAAAAGAACAAACAAAGAAGTGCACAACAGTTGCATGTTGCACGACTAACAGATGCTCTATAAAGTGGAAAAGTCGCGTCATTTTAGAGCGACTTGAAGAATTTATTTGTCAGTTCATTAAACAAGTGGAAAAGCTTCAGTGAGATACCAAAAATATACCGTAAATGTAGTAAAAAATATGGAAGGTTATATTTGGTATATTGATATAGTACTGCATTTAAAATATACCATAAATATACGAACGCTAGATTCGTAATATACCATAGAATAGGAATATTAAAATTTATAAAAATACTAAAATATACCGAAGCCTATATTTGGATTATTTATATAGTACTACATATTTAATATACCATTGCTATGCCGTGAAAATAATAAAATATACCGAAGTCTATAGTTGGTATATCGATAGTACTAAATTTATAATATACCATAAAGTGAAAATTAATTTAATGTAGGATACAAATCCACATATTAGAATGGTTATTTATGTTACAGAAAAATGTACAAATATATTATTATTAATACTCAAGGTGTCATATTTAAAGTGTGTGTACAAGAATTTGTAGAAATGTATTTTGTTTTAACTAATAACATTTTATATATTTTTTTCAGATGATCATACATCGGTTAGGATCGGTGAGTACTATAAAAAATGTATATGCAACTTCAAAAAGCATTTTAAATTGTGCTTTTAAAATAATTGTTACTTTTCAAGTAAGCTAAAACTCATTTTCTCCAAAGGAAAACTTCAAATTTTGTTCAATTGCAAATGTAACATTTAAATATTTATATTATTTCAAATCAATAAACATAAGACTCTGCTTTTCCCTCTGATAGTTACAGGGCACAACAAATATAATCATAAATAAATGGAGTGCTTTGTTGTTGTAACTTTTTTCGCTTGGATTTTGTGTTGTTGCTGTTGTTGTAGTTGTTTGCTTGCGTTTCGCAGTTTGCAATTGCGTATAGACATTTATTTGTAGTTGCGGGCATTAAACAAACGCATGTGTGTGTGCGAGTGTGTGTGTGTGTAACTGGGTGTGCGTGTGTGTGGGTTTTACCTGACTCTGTGTGGGATTATTCCTGCCAATGCGAAATTATACAACTTTGGCAACTTTGGCCTTTTGTTTTCGCTTCCCTTTTTTTCTCTTTCATTTCATGTTTTTTTTTGTTCGTTTGCTTCTACGAAATTGTTGCTTATTGCTTTTTGGGCGCTGCGTTTAAGCCGCTTCAGCTGAGCTCCGCTCCGCTCAGGAGCTGCTCTCGTTGTCGCAGTCTATCTCCTCTCTTTTGTGTGGATGCAGGTAAGCGTGAAAATTTTGCTAAGCCAACTTAATGCAACTTCTTCTTGGGATCTGGATGCTGTTTCCTGCTGACCCCTACGCATTGTATTTTTTTCGGTTTTTCATTTCATTTTCATTTTCCTCTCGATACGACAACGTTCTCTGACCCTGTGCCTCTTCCTTTTTTTTTTCTTTCTTCCCGCTGCGTTCACAATTTATGCAGCATTGTTGACGACGCTTTATCTGTCCAGTTGTATCTGCGGGAATATCTTGAGCTGCATCTGTATCTGAACAACTGCAGCCTAATAGAGATATGAGCAGAGAGTGTGACTTGTATTTAATTTATACATTAACCCCTTTGGGTTTTCGGTGTGGAGCTCGCTCATCGTGTCACACGATTTACATTGCATGTTGTCACGTCATTCTGTCAACTGGCAACAACAACGCAACGCAACAACAACGCAACACGGCGACACGCCCCAGAGTCACCTCCTTGATCGTTTCTCCTCTTTTTTTTCCTCCTTTTTTCTCTCCATTTCCTTTTGGCTACCGTGAGTAATTAAGCCGCATGCCTCGTTGACTAGTTGGCAAGTTCTTGCCGGGGCCACAGCTTCAAAAGCGGCTTCTTCTTGGGCCCATTCCTAGATCCAATTAAAGTGCCATAAAAATCACTTAAGCGTCTTTTGCGCATTTGACAATCAACTTTAATAAAGACCATCAATGGCTTGTTCCCTCGTTTACCCTCAACCTTGACCCAGGCAGGCGACTGCCAAATGCCCGTTGACAATAAATGGGCAACAAACATTGTTGCAAGCAAGCCGAGTCATGCCACGCGAAAAAGGGAAACAAGTTGCGATAACAACAGCAACAGCAACAGCAAAAAAAGGGCGCAAAAAAATTATGAAAAATTAATTTCTGCCCGACGGCAGACACTCTGATGTTATGGTAGGAGGGGTGAGGGGAATGGGGCAACAAAGGGGCAGACAGACACATGGAAAGTGATTCGCAGGGTCAGGGAATTGCTGCTCTCATATTGTTGTTTTTGTTGCGTTTATGCGCGACGGCAAAATAACGAAGTGAATCACGAAAATGTTGCCAGATGAGTGTTAAATGTGTTTTAATACTTTTATGGCAAAAGGAATTAAGTTAACATAACAACGCAGTATTGCAGCATTTTTAAGGGAAGTTTGTCAGTTTGATTGAAGTCATAAAAAATAAATGCAGCAAATATATTAAAATTGTGACTACTGCACTTTTTGCTTAATATGCAAAACAAGTGTAAAATAAATTTTATATTCACAAATAAATAATCAAGCAAGGTATATTGTTATAAATTTTAGCTCAACAAATTCTAATATCAACATTTTAAGACCTTGTCATAGATTTTAGTTCTATAAATTCTTATGTTTTGTTTCCTTAGATGTTTTTTTATTAGAATAGTTTATAATCTACATATTTTTATATTATATTTCGTAGATTAACTTTTTTTGTAATATTTAACACACGTTTACTGGAAAAGTTTCCTTTGGTTATGATGCGACAAAATGTGTTCTAATTAGCACAAAATAACTGATAGAAATATGTTGAAATTTTAACTATAGCACATGAAAATGAAATATTTAAACAACCTTTCATTTACCATCAAGGAAAGATACTAAAATAAACCGGGACTCATATTTGGTTCATCAATATACAACTCAACAACTCGAAATATACCAAAGAGTACAAAATATACGAAATTGTCAACCAAAGTCATATAAAACTATTTCTCGAATAACTTCTTTTTAAAAATCGAAAGGCAGCTCAACTTTTATTCAATGTATTTCCTAAGCTGTCACACATTTCTTTATTGATTGATAACTGCCACATTCAATACACAAATCTATGTTGCTGAACATCGCAAACAGCTGTTACGCATAAACTGAACGAAAAGTCGAGGATGAGGAGCAAAAAATAAATGCAAAGATCACGCTTGAATTTACCCTTAGTTGGGTCTTTGGATATTGCGCTTTTGTGTGAATGTTTTACAATACATTCCACTGTTGCGGTAACGATGACGATTGCCACCACCATCAACAGCAACAACAACAACAATAAACGTGGCAACTCTGGCTGCAGGCGGCATTCGTAACCCTCTCTCTCTCTTTTCTCCTCTTCAGCAGCTGGATATGGGCGCATTCTACATTGCGCGGTCCCTTCGATTTGTTGGTCTGTCAATATGCCTCATCATTGTCAGCCGCCTGGACGACAACGACGACGATGATGATGATGCCGCGATGCCTCATGCCTCCTCCTTGACTCGTTGTCGTTGTCGTCGTCAACATGTGCAACATTTTCATCATCATTATTTTGTGTTGCAGGCAGCAGCTTCTACCTTCGCTGTTTTTTTCCTTCTGCTGTCTTATTTATGCATTATTGAATTTTTGTTTATAAAGCGACATGCAGCATTTTGTTGCAGTTGTCGTGCAATTATGATCGTTCTGTTTACAGAGCCTGGGAATGTTTATGCTCTCTAAATATTTACACATTCTAAAAAAAAATAAAAAAAAGAAAACCCCATGCAATGAGTTTTTCTGTGTGCAATTGAGCCATCAATGCCAAAAGCCAATTGTCACCAGTGGCCAAATCACAGCGCAAGTGTCAGCCAAATGTCAATTTCTTGCTGCGCAGATCAAGCGCAGAAATCACTGCACAAAGATCATCAAGTTGACTGTGGCTGCCTCATGCTATTATCTCTTTCTTTTTATACCCGCTAATCCTAGGGTAGAAGCGTATTATAACTTTGTGCAAAAGGCAGAAGGAAGCTGGAAATCTGGTACATTTTAATACTCTATGGTATTTCTTAATGTAGTACTATATCAATATACCAAAAATAATAGGTGGTATTTTTTAGTACTTTTTGTGATATACTAGTGTCATAGTTTTAGAATAATATCAAACTGTGTTGATCTAATTTAGTATTTTGTGGTATATTTATTTGGTATTTTTTAAAATAACACCACTCGGTATACATTTTAGTATTTTTGGTTTATTTTGGAATAATAATGCTCTGATTTTAAATTTTAAAATTTTTGTACAGTATATTAATTTCGTATATTTTAAGAATAACGCCTCCCTGTTTTAGTATATATTAGTATTTTATGATGTATTAATTCAGTGTATTTTAAAGATAATACCGCTTTGTTTTATGTATTTCATTATTTTTGCGGTATATTAATTTAGAATAATTTAAGAGTAATATACATATATAAGGGAATATATATGAATATGGTATATTAATTTGGTATATTTTAAGAATAATAACGCTCTGGGTATCTCAAAGTCGAGCACACTCGTCTGAAGCTTTCTCACTCGTTTCTCTTGTGCCAATCTCGACGTTCGAAAGACGCTCAAGACGTTGATGTTTATTGACAGCTCACAGCGGTTTATTAATGATCGTGCAGGGTTCAGACGGAGAGAGACAGATTTGCCACAGATACGAAAAGACGAGATGAAGACGACGATGAAGTTGCACGCGATGTGGCAAGCAAGCAGACATCAATCTGTTGAGCGCATCCAGGATCACTCAGCTGTCCTGCCTGACTGTCTGTCTTTCTGTCTATCTGCTGTGTCTCGTTCGTTGTCATGCAAATTCTTCAGTTGATTAATTAACCGCACAAATTGCAGCCGTGGCAATAATTAATTTTCAAACCAAAAAATGCAAAAGTAAATTTATGATGCAAGAAGAGAAGACATAAAGCAGAATGCGCGAATAATTTTTGTTCGTTGTCAGTCGCGTCACGTCTGCGAATCGGCTGAATGGCTAATTAGCCCGTAAATTCTGTAGACAGTCAATAAACGCATAAACGATCAGCCTCTAATCGATCTGACAATTAATACAAAATCATGCTGAATCAATTAACAGACAGAGAGAAGATGGCGATGAAGGTAAAGATGATGAGAATAAAGTTGGAAGTTGAAGTTGAAGCTGGACGATGATCAGCGATCGCGTTGCATGACTTGACATTTCTACTGAACGATTTTTCCTAGAATCTTGTGTGCCTCAAAGGCAAAGGCATAAAATGCCGACATTTGCATGGGCGTCTCTTCTGTCTAGTGAAATCCCATTTCCCACAAGGTGCGTCACTAATTAAATATTTACTTTGCGCTGCCAAAGGCCACACCCGCCTAACCCAGTTCCAGTTCCAGTTTTTCTTCAGTTCTGATTCTTTTTCTCTATTGCAAATGTTTACAGGAACAATAAAACAACAACGCACACACACACAAAATACAAATAAAATGTAAAGAAAAAGTAAAGAATGTAAACAATTCTACGGCGCAACACTCTAAACAAATGTCTGCGCTGTAATTTGAGCCTCGAAAAACAAAAACAAAAAAAAAAAAGAAGTATAAAATGTCTGCCTGTCACTCAAGCTGTTGCTGCTTCTAGCTTCACTTTGCCTCTTAAAATGTAAATAATGCTAAAAACGAGAAAAACTAGGAGATGACGATGGAAATGTGGAGTGAGGGTACAAAAAAGAAAATGCCAAAGGGACGGCGACAAGTGACGCCTTATCTTAAATGCATGCCTCATCGAGAGGAGAGCTGCGACTTCTTCTCTGCACTCACTCAAGTGATTGGCCTATCGCATTTCCCTCTCACAAAAGTGCAATAAATTAACTGGCGCGTAGAAGCAGGAAAACTGCGCGTTGCACTTTCAAGTGCCATTTGACAGAGCAGTCTCTAGTCTCAGTGTCTAAAACTAATGAAATCGATGACAAAACTAGTTGAATTTAAAGCTACCAGTTTTTGGTTTTTATGACCACTGTGCGTGGGCAGCGTGTCGAAAGCCAGAGTAGTTTCTCATAAGCTTAGAGAGAGTTTGGTTCACAAATTTAACGAGCGTTAAACAAAAGACTTGCTCCTAATACTCTAATTTATAGTGCAGGCAATTTGCTGCGGTGTGGAAAAATTAATCGAAATACATTCAGATTTTTCTTAACTGAAAATGAACTAATTTTGAAGTTAGAAATCAAATTTTCAATTTATGTTCGTGTTTATTTAGAACTCAAAGCTCCAATCAATTCTTTTAATTAACTATATGAATTGTTCACTTTCCATTAAAGCATATAACACGTGGGCTGAAAAGTCCCCGGGCCTTACACATAGATTGTGCTAGTTTTATTGCAGTCACCTTTTTTTCAGTTAATACAATCCTTCAGAAGACAGCTGCTAAAATTTCATGATATTCTATTCATTAGTTTGTAAGTTATTGAGCCAAAAGTGACACTACTTTTTCTATTTTCACAACAATGGATCAAATGCAATTTCGTCTTCTAATCTTACAATGCTTCTTGATGGGAAAAAATACCGTTCAAGCAAAGCTTTGGCTTGAAAAGTGTTATGGGGACTCCTCTCCATTAGAAACAACAACAAAACGTTGGTTTGCTGACTTCAAACATGGTCGTAGAGACACCGATGATGCAGAACCCAGTGGACGTCCAAATGGCGAGGTCACACCAGAAAACATAAAAAAAATCCACAAAATCGTTTTGAATTATCGAAAATTAAATTTGCGTGAGTTAGCTAACATCGTAAAGATATCAAAAAAACATGTTGGCTTAATATTGCATGAGCATTTGACTATGAGAAAATCTCGTCAAAATGGCTGCCGCGTTTGCTCACTTTTGACCAACAACAAGAATGAGTTCATGATTCAATGACAGTGGCAAAACTACATTAATTTAACTTCGAATTGCTCCCACATCCACTAATTCGCCAGATTAGGCTCCCAGCGACTTCTGGAGGTTAGCAGTCCTGGAAAAATGCTCGCCGATAAAAAATTTCACACGATTAACACTGAAATTGAAGCCTATTTTGAGGCAAAAAATTAATCCTTCTAAAAAATTTATATTGAAATGTTACAGCGGCTCTGGAATGATTGCGATGCTCTTGATAAAGATTAAGTTGATGAGTAACGCCAATTTTGATCCAAAAAAAGCAAGTTTTCTTTGTCAGGCCCGGGGACTTTTCAGCCCATGTGTTATAGTAGTATTTTAGTATTTTTATTATATCATATTTTAAAGTATATATTTTCTTCTAAGCTGAACTCAACACTAAAACGATGAAGTATTTAATTTATGTTGTTGTTCATATAGAATTCTAATCCTTAATTTTGTATTTAAAGTTTACTTTTATTTTTCTAAGCTGTCGCCGTCACTGAGAACATTTCAATTTATGTTGATGTTATTTATTAATGCTGCCAGTCAACACAAAACTGAACATCTGCGGCTCAATTGAAATTAAAATGCGCTGCAAGTTGAGTCGCTTCATGGAACTATGTGTGTGTATGTGTTTGTTTTTTCGTCTAGTCGTTAAAATGCTCCCACAATTCGTATATAATAATAAACAAAGTTGAAAGGGAATATTTATGGTAAATGCGATGCCGGCGCAATATCAATATCAAGTTCTTGGCATATTTCAGTGTGTGCGTCTTATCAGCCTGGCGGCAAATGAGTTTAGGCTCAAGTCTCTGTCTCTCTCTCTTAACTTGCAGCGAGTCTGTGGGCAACATGTTGCAGCAACGCGGCGTTGCATTGTGGGCCGCTGTTTGTGGCATGGCTTGGGTTGACAGTCATTTAGATTTATGGCTGATTGTCTGCGTGGCAGCAGCAGCAGCAGCAGTCGAGTTTGTTGTTGTTGCCATTTTAGCCTTATTTGCACGCAGCGCAGTCCAATTTTGCATGTTGCAAGTTGTTGGCCATTGCCCGTTGATCGTTGTCGTCGTCGTCGTCGACGTTGCCGTTGAATGTTGGTTGTTGGTTGTTGGCTGTTGCAGTTGTCGTTGTCGTTGTCGCTTACGCAGGTGACTACAAGAAAGCAGCGTCGAGAGCGCGACGCAAACTTGTTTTCCACTCAAACATGGCCAATTTGCATGTGTCGCACTCGACGAGGCGGAAGATGACTTCAACGAGCGGAGCGGAGAGACGCAAACGTGCAACACAGAGAGTGTGGCAAGAGGCAAGAGGCAGGCAGAGGTCTTAGTCATTGGTATTAGATATCACAAATGCGATAAACGTTCCTCTTGTGCCTCTTGCCGCATCTTTTATTGATTTAAATGCCATGTGGCAATATCGTTTCGCTTGCATCTTTTCATTTTGGCCACAAAATCGTTTAGTTTACGAGAGAGTCTGGGAAAAGAGATTAGGATTAAGCCGTTTGTCAACTTGTCATAATTGCAGACAAACGTCGCGTTTGCGTTGCAGCGGCGGCGCCGCCGCGTCGATCGTCTTGTTAGCAAATTATAAACGTTTTCTCTCTCACTCTCTTGGTTGCAACGTCGCCAACTATGACTCAAGGCAATTCTTTTGAAATTTTTCATAATTTTCGTGGCGCAGTCAGCGCGTAGGCAGCGCCGCCAAATCTTTCTCAACTGGCAACTTGCAACTTGCTGCCGGCAAAATTACCTCACTCTTCTCTCTTCGTGCAAATCGCCAAACTTCAACTGCATCAAGTGCAAATATGCAAATCTTCTGGTTTTATCTCCTTGACAGCCAGCCACACACAAATACACACACACACACACATAAAACCTACTCACAAGTTTTTGGCGCATCTTTTACCTGCCGCTTGGCGTCTGTTTTTCCTTCTTTTCTTTTTTTTCTGTGGTGCCCGCGGAAATGAGTTTTCAGCTGAGCGAAATTATGCCTGAAATTATCTCGACAGATATCAACTCTGATTAGATTTAGCGAGCATGAAAAATGCAGATGCATTTCAAGTTAAACAGCTGCTAAGTTTACAGCAAATGATTTGGTTGACAAAATGGTATATTTTGAAAGTAGTAGTAGTATAGCAATAAAGCAAGTATGGTCTTCAGTATATTTTCAATGTTGTACTATATCAACATAGTGAGTATACCGTTCAGTATATTTTAGTATTTTGTGGTATATTTTGAATGTAATTTCATATCAATATACAAAGTATAAAATTTGGTATATTTTCGTAATTTTTTAAACCAAATATATATTTACGTATATTTGAAGTGCAGAAATCAATCAATATATCCAATATATTTTAGTATTTTTGCAGTATAAATTCGGTATGTTTTGAAAATATTGTATTATTGCAAATGATTAGATTACATTGTTTTCTTTCATATTTTTTTCCCCATACAAAATCGATTATAATAATGTTTTTTTGCTTTTAGTCAAATTTGTATTGTGCAATATTAATTCACTTTTATTCTATAATTCAAATAATTCACACAGCTCTTTAAACTCTTTAATTCTCTTTTGAAAACACTTCTATAAATTATCAAAAATCAAGACAGCAACAAAATTATGTAGTATTAAAAATTTGTACCAAAAATTAAAGAAATATTTATTCTGTGATTCACTTATCGGATTGCGGCAGCTGAAATTAGGTATGTGGGCGACCGAAAATGTAATAAATATATCACAAGTCAAAGATCTAAACAAAATTGCTCCAAGTCAGCTTTAGGTCAAACGAGAAAAAAACCCACACACAACAACAACAAAAAAAAAAGCCAGACAGTATTACGCTGAGGCATTCAATCAAAGAAAAAAATACAAATATCTAGATACAAAATAATGGCAAACAAAATAGGTAAGAAAACATAACTGGCTAAGCGATGATGAAATGTTTTCGTTGTTGATGTACAAAATTGAGTTGCAGATAACAAGCGATACCGAAACCGATAGCGATAAAGATCAGTTCGAGAAGTCTCTGAGAACTTGAAAGTCTTTCTTCTGAAAAATCGAGAAATGCAGCTGGGAAACTTTTGCTTTATGTCTGTGTGTGTGTGTGTGTGTTTGCAAGCTACTCCCGTTATAAGCTAGCATAAATCTAGCTGCCACATCACCTTTCAACTTTGAAAGCAGCTCGCCAAAACGCTTCGAGCTGTGAGCGGCGGCAGCCTCAGCAGCAGCAACAAACAGCAACGCCTTCTCTCTGCCCCGAAAAACTAAAGACAAAAAAAAAATAGAAAAGAAAACCCATTTTTGTCGAGCGTTTCTCGTTGCATGCAAAAATGTGGCAAGCAAACTTGAACGCCAACTGCCATAACGGTGTGCAACATTTGGGCAACCAAAAAAGTAAAAAAAAACATAGTGAACAGTAAAAGAGACAGAAAAGCGGCTGCAAGTTTGCATTTAACGCGGCTGCCAGGCTTAATTTTTTCCTTATTTTTAATATCGCAAAGCTCAAGAAAGACATGCAAAAAATAAACCCACGGCTATGTAAAGCTGTGTCCAACTACAACAAAAGGCGACTTGCCACACACACACACACACACACACACACACACACACACACACACACCGAAAGAGTTGTTGCAATTACTTGCAGCCGGTCGCTTGGTCCATGTCCATGTCCAGAATCACGTCCATGTCCAGGAAGCAAAACTCTTGCGTATTTGCGTAGGCAAAACTTGGCGCTTGAGAAGAACTGCGAATCGAGAGAGAGAGAGAGACTCGCTTCGCTTGCCTCCACTCGCTAGTTGTTTTTCCATAATTAATTATTATTTAGCTGAAAAGTAACCCCCCCGGCAGATCAAATAACTCTCTGCCAGCAAAACGAAGAAGAAAAAAGAAGTATTCGCTAGCGCTTAATTAAAATGGAAGCAAATACAAGTAATAAGAGACAGTAACTAGACGAATCGAAAATACGCTAAAATTCCAACCCAATCTTAAGCTTGTTCTACACAACTTTTGTTAGTTTTGTAATTCTTTAATACCCGCTACCCATGTCAGTATGAAGATCTCATAGATTAAAAGAAAGAGAGAAATTATATCTCCTTTTTGACAGAGCTTGTTTAAAATCGAAAAAATTAATTAGCAAGCTTAGATTTGAAGCTAGATTTTGTGATACATACAATATTAACAACAGTATTTAGGATGCCTGAACATTTTTGTTGATACAAATTTTACAAGATATTTAAGAAAGAATTGTGTAAAGCAAAAAAAAAAAAAACGCCTACTATAGTCGGGTTGCAACCTCAGTTGCTTTAACTGAAAATCTAGTATATTTTGAAAGCAATACCTTTAAAACATACCCGTTCTCTGGTATTTTTGTGGCATATTTTGAATATATTGTTAGTCTCCGGAATATTTTTAGTATTTTGTGGTATATTTTAAATACTGTACCATATAAATATACTCAATATGAGCCTTTTGGTATATTTCAGTAGATTATGGTATATTTCTGTATGTAATACTATATTAATATACCAAATATTGCATTCGGTATGTGAATTTGGTATATTTTGAATTTTTAATTGAAAATGTGTAGCTGGTATTTTTAATTACTTTCTTTATTCTTCTACAGCATCATAAACTTTATGAAACATAATTTGTTAATTGTTGAGTTGTGAACTCGTAAAAAATTGCCAACTAATCTTGCATTTTTCGGTTTAATAGCTGCAGTGATTTCTTGGTTTGCCTGGTTAAATACTCAGCAGTCTAATAAAACATTTCGCCATACAAAACAATTTGGCACATTTTAATTTATTTGTATTTCATACTAAACTTGATGTATGCTATTTTTATGGGATTGGTTAAGACAACAATGCTTTCAACTAATCAATGCGAGTGTTGGAAAGTAAAATAATCAACAAATAACCATTTAAAATTTTCTCTCACTTTAATATCTATGATAAACCCATAACCGATCTATATCAAAAGTTAAAAGGCTTAGCTGTATCTTTGACGTCTTTAGCATGGCGTAAAATTGATGCAACGTGAGTTTTACACCCTCAGTATTTGCGTAGAAATGTGTGTAATCTGTAATGCTTATTAAATGCTTTTTAATGCAACAAGCAAACACACGCAAACGATTTGAATTTCGGTTCGGGGGGGATTCCGATTACTTCACGATTGCACAGAATTCTCAATCCCAAAAGCGAAAACATTTAGCACGCAACAACAACAACGGCGCGTTGAAGCTGTGATGAGCCATGTGGCAAGTGTTGCACGCGACGCCAGTCGCACGTTGATAATAAATTGTATAAAATTATCTCAACACGGCACACGGCAGCAAAGCTCCCTCACTATATACTATACTATACTATAGAGTGTGGCATGAACGGGGTGTTGTGTTGGTGGCATGACCAATCTCGAGGTGGTGGGTCAATCGTTGGCTGCTTGTGGCACCAGCAGCGGGCAGCAGCGTGCAACACTTTCAAGAATCAGAATCCGAATCAGAATCAAAGCAACAGCAAAGCGGGTCATAAAAATTATCTGCTGCTAAACGTCGCCCTCAACACAACATGTTGCCCAGGGTTGACACCGAGACGCACCGAGAGCAACGACAACTCTGACAAAATGCTTATAAATGTTACTCTGGGGAGCGTTTTTCCAGCTAGCCAAGCTGTTCAAGGGAGAGACCGAGAGAGAGAGAAAATGTGAATTGCAACTGGCGTGCAGTTTGTCTCCAGGGAATTTCATGAACAATTTTTTTTCTTTTTTTTTTTTTTTGTTGTACATTGCCTAGTTAAGATTTTGCCAACGTACAAAAAAAAAAAAAAAGTGTTACAATTGCTGCGGCTCAATTTTCCGAACGTTGCCCGTTGGCCTTTTTTTGTAATTTTCCCGCAAAAATTACCAACCGAGAGGAGCACAGAAAAAAAGAGACTGTCGATTGTGTTGACTGTAGGGAAGAAAAAAAATCTCATGTGCATTATGCGAAATTGGGCTAAGTAGCAGTTGAGTTTTGCCGCTTTTGGGGGCAACCTTTGAGTCATGTAAATGAAGTCAAGTGTTGCTGCAGCTGCAGCTGCAAAGGCTGCAACATGTTATTTCAACAATCACATGATTGGCTCCACTCAATTGTTAAATCATGTGGGCAGCAGTAGGGAAAAAGGGCCAAAAGCAAAGCAGGAAATTATATAACTCAAGTTATTTGAGTAAAATATTTACAAACTTTGACAATGCGGAAAACCAAAATATATACTAATATGTAACAAAAACACTAAGCTATATAAAAAGAAAAAATATACCAAGTTATATGCTAATATATGACAAAAATACTAAAAAGCAAAGCAATAAGTTATCTAACTCAAGTTATTTGAGCAAAAAGTATTTGCAATTTAAAACAATGCCAAATACTAACATATAAATATATATACTAAATATATATACTAAAAAAATACTAAGTTATATGAAAAGCAGGAAATTATCCAGCTAAAGTTTTTTCATTTAAATATATATTAATATATAACTGAAGTTATTTGAGCACTAAGATATATAATAAATACTTCATGGAAAAAGTGCATACAAAATATGTATATTCAGTTTAGATATTAAAAGTTGATGGATTTTTCTTTGACTATTTCTATTTCCACTGCGCATTTCAAAACTACAAATTTTTAATATATTTTACAACAGTTTTATGTCATGTTGCATAGCAATAAAAACTCAAACTCAAATCGACTTTATACATAAATTCTGTTTGCCATTAAAGTCTTAAATAAAAATCGAAATCAAAATCAAAATTTTGATCTACTTTAAAACAGAAAACCAATAAAAGATGTCGGCTTAATTTTCTACAAAATATTTCCATTAATTTTCTTGTACGCGGCTGATTAGTAGCAAGCATGTGAAGTTGCACATTTTTCCAACTAACCGCAATGATTATCAACGAAGACAATATCTTTTGAAATTTTCAAGTAAAAAACCGCAACAACCACAAAATACAAACTATTTTATTTTGTTAATGTTTTTTTTTTTGTTTTTTGTTTGGTTATTAAGTACTATGTTCGCTTTGATATTTGTTATTGTTGTGCAAGAGGCAAATAAATGGAATCTAACGTAATCGGTTTTATAATAAAGAAGGAAGCAGCTTACTGCGAAGAAAAAAAAATTCTTTCTGGGAAACGATCGAAACGAAGTCCGAATAGTAATCTATCACTTTTCGCTATGTAATATGATCTTTGTTAAAACTTTTTGTTGTTGTTGCACTATTAACAAGAGAACATCTACCCGAAATAATAGTCAGAATAGGTATCCCACAAATCACCCCGACGGTAAAAAAAAAAACACACACACAGAAAACGAGAGGAGAAAAAAATACAAAGTTGAATTATGCTTATAGACACGACTATAAAGCGGCATTAAAATCCATTAGCAAACGCGCCGCGTTGCCTTAATTTCAGTTCGTTTGGTGCGTTGTCGTAGCTCTTGTTGTTGTTGTTGCAACTCGTGCCCCCAACCAAAAATAGTCAAAGCGAGGCACCAAATGTGGCAACGAGAATGGAAACAACAAATGACACTAATAAATATCGAGAGAGTGTGAGAGAGAGGAAGGGAACTATATGTACATATCATATGTATGTATGTGTGCATTTCCACAAAGGATTTGTTGGCCATTAGAGCGCGGAAATAGTTAATCATATTTGGAGTTTCTATGTGGCAGGGTTGCCCTTCAACCAACAAATATTAAAGAGACTAGGGATATGTGAACTATATAGTATGGATGTGCATATGGACTTACCCTTGAGCGCTGCAACTTGTGTTAATCCATTTAATCCAGCAAACAGCAGCAGCAACTGCTGCAACAATGGAGGTGACTGACGCTGACGCATCATCTGTCGCCGCTTGCCACAACTCCTCTCGTTGTTGTTGCGTTGTATTTTTAGTCGCTCAGCCGGCGACGTTGGGGCGACATTTTGATTGTTTCTGTGTCGTCGTCGTCGTTGTAGTTGTTGTTTGATCTCACTCGCGTTGTTATTTATAATTTTCACATTTTGTATTTTTGTAGATGCGTTAGAATGCATTTTGTCAGAATTCTAGTTTTCACTTCTTTGGCCAAAAACTGAATAAATGATGCACCGTTTTCAAATTCACTTTAGCACTCCATTTGAAATTTTTTGTATTTTATTTTGGCACTCTATTTACTATAATCATATATAATTCTATAATCCTTTGTTTTGTGCCTTTTTATGCAGCCATCATATGGCGTTCAAACACCGCTAAATCCACGCGTTACGCACGAAAATTCGCTTGGGTACGCGCGTTCCCAGCTGAAATCTCGCCTTCTAGTGGCATGCGAGTTTTCCACAGAACGCGAAAATTACGCGAACGCCGACGACGCGTCGCGCGATACGAAACGGAAACCGAGAGTAAAACAAACGACGAAACCCGCTCGCACAACCGATGCGACCGAGTATCAGCAGCAAATTGAATGCGCGTCCACAGCGACGACTGTTAACAGCGAGCGTCTCTGTTAACCGAGCCACACAATCCACACACACACACACAGAACGCACAGGCACAGTGCATTACTCGAAATGGCACTGTTAAGCGCATCGTTGCGCACTCTTCTAGCCAACGCATTTGACGCTGTTAAACTTGTTGCATGCTGTGGATTTTAATATGCTCGCTCTCTTTCTCTCTCTCTCCCAACCGCTTCGCTTTGTTTACAATTTGGTTTGTTTTGTTCCATTTGCCAGTCGTTTCAATGCGGCGCCCACGTTGTGTGCGTGTTGAGCAACATTAGATTTGTGGACTGTGTGTGGGAATGGTTGAATTGAATTGATGCACAATAATAATTGGATTTATTATTTATTAATCTATTTTGTTTTCGCTAAGAATTATCTTTCTTAATTTATGAGCCATCATGAAAATAAAATGTGACATGCATGCTCTAGTAATTTTTACTTAATTAGTCGGAATTGCGAATAATCCATATGAAAAGTGGAACGGAATCGTTGAACTTTTGTTTACTTGCTGTTTTTGTTTTGTCGCCTATATTTGCGTTAGGCTTTATTTCGGGGAAACACCAAATTAAGTCGAAGACGCCGCCGGAGTTTTCTTGATAAAAAAGCAGAAACGAATTTGTTTTTATTTTGCGAGAATTTGCAGAATTCGTTAGAATGTTGGGAATGTTTGGTTTGCTAAATTAAATTTGCTTTAAAATAAATGCTTTACTCAAATTGAGCATTTTTATTATTATTATTATTTATTATATATTCATCGAATAATCAGCATCAATCCAATTTCAAAATGTTTGTCCATTTCTTGACACCTTTTTCTGGCTTCATATTTATTTTAAATTCAATTAATATTATTATACTTTTGCTTTTGGTTTGGGGTTTGGTATCTTCACTCATTAAGGCGCCGATTGTGGATATACAAACTTTGGACGTCTGACATATAAAAATGTATTTCTATTGTTGTATTGTATTTGAATGTGTTGTGCCGTCTTGTTGTTAGCTCATTGGCAACATGTTGGCTCTGACCAATGCCCCCTCTCCAAACCCCTTTCACATGGTGTTCTTAAGTGGCGACCATTTGCTATCTAATCTGAACGAGTGCCGCACTCGCTCTCCAGCTGTTAGCTCATCCATTTCCAAACTGCAATAAAGACTGACAAAAAAAAAATACAAGAACAACTTTGAGCGCATTTCACAACACACAATATCAAACAGAACGAGAATGAGAATGAGAAATAGAAGCAGAATCAGAATCACTGCGATAGAGCCACATAACCAATATCCATATCGTCTCGGCTCCGTTAGAAGCCGCTAATGAATTTCCCCTCTCGACGAAAATCAATTGAATGGACGGACGGACAGACGAACGATATTCTATTAATTTATCAAAATGCATATCCAAGAAGAGGCTTTTTTTCCTTACTTTTTGTATAAATCGCTGCCTAATTTCCCAACGTTTGTTAAATAATCAATAACTTTGTTCTCACTCTTCTACTTTTGCTCCCACTCAATCGCCTACTCAGGTAGATAGATAGAGAGAGAGAGAGGTTCTTATATCTGGAGTGTGAAGTCGGTTCATTAATGCAGTTCACGAGATACATTTACTATGCCAAGTGTAAAATAAAGGTGTGTATATATATATTTTTTATACAAGAAATGAAAATTGTGCGTGTTGTGTTCGAGTCGATGCACCACCTGCGTGCTGCGATCCTCAACAATATGCATTGTCTGGCCCAAAAGGTCAAAGTGCATACAATGCACGTACATACATGCCTTTATTTCGTATTTCATTTTAGTACCACATTCGGCACAGGTAACAATTGTGTATGCTCAGGCTCTCAGGTAAAGCATATTTCAAATGCTGATAATTGGCCAATTTATAGAGACTCCTCCGCTGCGCTGTTGCCGCTCAGCACTGAAGTTCGGCAACAGCGCAGACCAAAATATTGACATGGCTTAGTGCTTGGCATTGGGCACATTTAAATGTTTTTGTTAGCCCTAACTTGACATTGTCGGTCTTTGTCTCTCTCTCTCTCTTTTCCACTCGGTTATCTGTCTCTGTCTTGCCCTCTGACTGTCTGTCATGTCATGTCTGCTTGTGGCGGGGTCTAAGCCCATGTTAATGACATGTAAGTTGCCGTCTCAATTGCGGATTTACCAGCTCCACTTTACTTCACAAAATGAAATGACATTTTGATTGCCAGCCCCAAAAGTTCAGTCGACTCGAATTTGTATTTATGTGTATTTGTTATGCGTTCATATTCAAAGATGTTGGCTTTAATTCGGCTCTTACTTTCGTTATTAATTTATGGTGACGGCTAATTTGCCAATCAAAAACACTGAAAAGGCGTTAATAGCAGCTGCGGGCGGTCGAGAAATGCACTCAATGCCAAGGTATATTAGCTGGGTCAAGTAGTTTATTGCAGGGCGAGATATTTAAGCTACGCATTTAAGGCATAATTAAAATAAATTTGAGTGCTTTAATGTGTTTAAATTTAAGTAATGTATTTATTAGATTATTAGAGTTTTTTGAATAGTAATGTAATTATGCTTCATATTCATAATATCTTTTTTATGAATATTTGAATTAATTTTGTTTTTTTTTTAATGATTTAAATTATTAAGATGAATGGAAAGTAATGAAAATAGTAAGACATTTTTATAATTGAACTTTTATCATAATAACCAAAATAAATAATAATATTTTGTGTAAACAGTTTATACATATTTCAAATTACATTTAAAAATGTATAAAGATTTAATATTTTATATAACATTACGCTAGTTAAACTATTTAATATGTCATCCTCTTTAAAATATATTTTGCATATTTTAAGAGCATCTGCTCGTTTATCTCATTCGCCCCGAAAAATAAATACAACGCCAAACCTTTCGCTTCTCCAGTTTTTTGTTAATCGGAATCCAAGAATCTGCAAAAGCCGCAAGCCGACGCCGATCAACGAAAAAGATACACAAAAACCAAAAAAAAACTGGCTCAAGAGGCTCTTGCAAAAGTGTTTCCGCATTTAGTTCCAGTTGATATAGAGAGACCCAACTCTAAATCGCTGTGGCTATTGGTTAAATTTGTGTGTAGAGAAAGAGAGGAGAGATTTTGGAGCTTTGTGGCTTTGTGGTTGGCAAAAGTAAACAAATTACTTGTACGCATACACTCGAGATAATTGAAATTAGCGGCTGTGACAGGCTGATTGCCTTCTGCGATCCTCGCACCACAAATCTGCAAGACACGCAGATCTCCAAACATCGAGACTGAGACAGGAACAGAGAGACTTTGAGACTCTCGCCGCCCACTCGACGAGACAGAGCCAAACCCAAAGTGAGTGGGTTTCTTTTTTCCGTCGAAGAGAAGGAGAAAGAGGAGAATGGAGTAGAGGCAACAATCTCTGTGTTTTTTGGGGGATATGCGTATGGAGCGCATGCTCATCTAACTCCAACAACACCGATTGTATAATGTGTGTGTGTAGGGATACATATGATAATGAGCAGGAAATGAGTTGAGTGTGAAATTTATGTACAGGAGTGTTCTTCTCTATCGCTCCTTTTGGGCCCCTTGCTAGTTACTGAGTGATGGCTATAATTAAAATTTGGTGTGTGTTGTGTGCGTGTTGCTGTTGTTGGGAAAATGAATTATGCGTAAATTATGTACTCCATTGATATATGACACAACAAATCGTGTTTCGATTGAGAAAGACAATGGCTAGTTACTTGTCGAAGTCAAAAACCACAAGACAGCCAAAGAACATAACTCAATCAGCACAACACAACACAACACAAGAAAAAAAAGAGTTAACAAGGCAAATAAATTGAGATTAAGCACGGTATGACACTTAAGCTGTGCAAAAGGAATTTTAATCAATTTGTATTTAAATAAAAAAATATTCATAATTTGACTAAATTGAGAGAGAAATTTTTAGTTGATTTAATAAGCATTTTACTTATAAAATAATTAATTTATTATTTACTGCTTATTGAAATAGAAACGTATTTTGTATGCATGTTAAAATAAAAGTAAACAGAAGCTTCTTGGCAACAAATGTTCATAATACTATATAATGAAATATGTCAAAAATAAAATATACACAGGGAGAAAAGTCGATGTTTACAAACCTTAAAATAAAGGAATCAAGATATTTAGTTTGCAAAAATCTTAAAGCAAGGTTTAAATCATCGTTTTGAGATTAAAAAATCTACTTTTAATATCGAAGAGCTCTCAAATTTTAAGAATTGTCTTCTTGCTTTTTAAAAGAAGAATCTTAAATCTTCGAATACGAAAGTTGTGTTTGTGTTTTAAGTCAATTGAAAAAGAAGACAACGTTTAAGAGCACAAATAGTTGCTACCCATAGGGTATTATAACTTATAGATATAAGTGTATAAGATTACAACTCGAATGTAATACTGTATTAAGTATTTTAGTATTTTGTCGTATATTATTTTGGTAAATTTAAAAATTAATAAAGCCCTTTTTTGCTTTTTTACAAAATGGGTAGCGGACACACTAGACAGTAGCTTTCTTAATGTTTTTTTATAACTTAACACAAAATAAATGAAAATATTTCTAAGTTTACATTCCGTCATTCTTTGCTTTACATTCCATACAAAATTATACAATAAACAATGCAATGCTCTATGTATTTTGTTAATTATATACAAGAAAAAAGTTGATTTCAAATTGAATTGTGTGAACTGAAATCCAATACACGACATAATTCGACCCGCTGCGCAATACGCAATGTTGCCCACAAAAAGTGACAACAAACAAAGCGTAAATAAATAAATATGTAAAAAAAAAACTAACGAGACATAGAAGGGAAAAATGTGAATTTTGTAATCCAAATGTCACACAATTGAAATATGTAATTAATTATACTGAAAAATACAATTTACAATATACAAACAGAGACTAGAGTCGTATATCTAGATATTGGCTTCATTTTGCCCGCCTGCTGTTTGGTGTGTGTGTTTTTTTTTTCAGCTCGCCAAGCTTCGCTTCGATAGGAATCTACAAAACTATTTGCCACACAGAAGCGTGGATGAGGCAGGCGCTGTGTTGCATGGTGAGGGGGGGAAAACTGGGCTGGACCGCCAGCAGCTGAAAGCTCCATAAAAAGTTGGCGGTCTTTTGTTTTGTTGTTGCTGCGGTTGCTCATATTTCGTTTTTAATGAATCCACACTCTATGATTATCTAGATTTCGAAACATTTGTTGTTGTTGTTTTTTTTTGTATTTGAGTATATGCGTATTTAAATGAGACAGTCGCCCACGCGATGCATTGAATAAATGAATGAATGCGCCATGTTATCAAACGCCGCCGGTGGTCGGTTGACTACCGAAAATATTAATTAAAAGCCATAAAACGCCAAATACGCATTGATAAATAGTTATCAACATTTGTATTGAATTTAAAGCTCACGAAATTGTTACAAGCCATTCAAATAATTTATGGCCTATTTTCCACTAATGCCGAGTATACCCTGCAAACTGAGAAATCTGCTGTAAATGGGTATGATAAAGTGGTTAAAGACATATTTTAAAATACATATGTATCAATTATACAAAATATTTTGTTTAAGCTTAAAAGAAATTTCTCAACCAAATCTTTTTACAGGGTATTTTTAGTTGTATTCTCACACCCAATCGGTTTTTCTATTTGCATTTTGATCCCATGTAAATATTAATGTTTAATTATGCAACATAATGCGAGTTATAAATAAACTAAATGCCTTATTGAAATGCTGAGCTCTCACGAACATTTAGTTGACTTTTAATTTCATTATTTTTATTTGCCCTGTGAGTATGTTAATTAGTTGAATTGCATATTGGATTTATTTTTATGGCTCATTTCAATGTTTATAGGCTATTGGGAATTAGTCAGAACCAGAAAGAATGATAAAACTTTCGCATATAGATTAACCACACGCTGCGAGAACTTTGCTATTAAATTTAATAAAAACAATTAAGAAAGCTACAGTCGAGAGTATTCGACTGTGAGATATCTAGTCTTAATAAAATCATATTCTAAAAAATATACTAAGAAAATACTTCATTATACCGAAGGCGGTATTTGGTATATCCGCGATCCAATCTTAATAAAACCGTACTTTAAAAATATATATATTTAATATACCAAAAAATACTAAATTAAACCCAGAACATACTGGCTTCCAAATCTTAATAAAACACTACTAAAAATATACCAAATGTATACATAAGATTATATTTGGTATATCGATAAAGTAGATATGAAATAAAATACATACAATATTCTAAAAATATACCAAATAATTATACCAACGAAATACAAAAATATACAAAATGTCACTAAATGCATATTCTAAAAATATACCAAATTAATATACCAAGAAATTACTAAAATGTATTGAAGGGCATATTTGGTATATCGATAAAGTAGTACATACAAAATATACCACTTAGTTAAGTAATTACTATATTCTAAAAATATACCAAATTAATATACGAACAAATATCGATAAAGTACCACTTTCAGCATTTACCATAGAGTACAAAATATACTAGATTGCCAGTCAAAGTAACTAAGAAACGATTGCAGTTGGCGTTCCTTTTTCTACAAAAAATATATATACTTTTTTATATTAAATGATGGGAAAAGTTGAAACCGGCTACTGATATGCCAGAGGCAAGCCCGCTTGAACTCAATTCATTACATTAAATGCAGTTGCGATGATGATGATCTGGCAAAGTCCTATAATAATCACTTAATACCCCCGTGTAGAGATCTCTAATGATGGCCAAAGTTGTTGTTGCTGCTGTCGTGGTGGAAGCGTAGCGAACAATTTAACAACCATCTATCATTAAATAATTTGTTAAATTTTCAAAAAACTAAAAGCGCCACAAAAAAAAAAGCGAGCGACCCTCCAGGCCTTGATCCACGAACGCAGTGAATAGCAAAAGAATGGTTGGTTATCGGTTTGCCAAGTGTGAGTGTTGTTGAGTCTGAAGCGTTTTTTAATTAGTTGTGCAGTCGATAAAAAATGCGCTGAAACTGAAGTGAGTCGAACCGAAGCGAAACGAAACAAAAGAAACAATAAAGTATAACGAAAAAAACAACTATGAAAGAAAGAGCAAACAGAAAGAGAAAATGAACTGGCGAAAAAGATTCGCACGCAGCAAGCAAGAAAAGATCAGGATCGGCATTGGTTGATGGTCGGTACGTGATCGGTTCATAAAACTAAAAGCAGCCATAAACTGATAATTTGAGAATTTATAAATTTAAAACGCAGACATGGCATTATATTAGGGGACTAGAAGACGGACAGACAGACAGACAAACAGACATTCAGACGAAGACAAGCCACCGATCGAAGTCAATCGAGTCGATTGGCAGACAGGAAGCGCTGATGTTAGTAATGATGATGATGATGATGATGATGATGATGATGATGATGACGATGGGTGAGACTTAGCGAAGTGAACAGAAGAGCACAAAAGTCTCAGTTCTGCAGTCAGTCAGTCAAACTATTGCGACTTCCAAGAAGCCCGAGTATTGTGCCATAAAGGCGCTTCTAATGTTTCAGGATTGAAGGTGATTTGTGTAGGATTGCGCAATGATATTGGCTGAAAAGTGTTGCGGGCAATTTTACACAACATTTTTTTTATAATCATTAATATCTATTATAGTTTAATGAAAATCAATAATTTAAAATGCAAAATAAACAAATTAAATAACAATAAAAATAATGATAATAAAATCAAATTACTTTTACCTCAAATTTAAACACTTCAATTTAAAATGATGAATATACTCAAATTCAAACACTTTACTTTTAAACACAAAAATATAAGTAAATTTAAGTTAGAAAGTAAATAAAAGAAAAATAATAATGATAATAACGTTAACGTTAATTATAATGATGAAAAAAATACAAATAAGATTAATAAAATATAATAGAAAGGAAAAAGTTTTAGGTAACATCCAAATAAAAGAAATGAGACTCGACTACAATCGAGTGTGCTCGACTGTGAGATGTGTGCGGTATTCATTTTACTGCAAAAATACTAAAAATATACCAAAGGCTACTTTATGCGTATTGATATAATACTACATTCAAAATATGTATACCAGATTGTCAGTCAAACTCTTATTTCTTTAATAGGAAATTTCTTAGTTAAATACGAATTACATTTTAATTAGCATTTTTATTTTAAAGTTTTTACTTAACTTTCATTTTCATAGAGAGCTAGAATTTTCTAAATTCCAACTGAACTTTGATAGCTAAGTTAGTCATTAACTTAGATGGAATAATCGCTAGAACAAATCTGGCATTCAACTAGTGTCATTTGGTGCTTTGAGAACATAAATGTGAAGAGTTTGGGGGCAGCGTTGCAAGTAAAGCAAAGAAATGCTTAACAGTCTTAGCCCACACGATTGTTTTTTATGTTTCTCAAAGTTAATGCGCATTTTTAAAGACGATTTTTTACGCGCATTTAAACATTTTATTTTCAGTCAGGCTTGCTGCTCTATGGCCAGATTGAGGTACTTAAGCACAAGAGAGAAAGATGGAATGAGAGGCAAATATCATATAGACAGAGAGAGAAAGAGAGAGAGAGAGAGACCTGCTACTGGCAGGTCGTTAAGTTGCCACATCTTTCGGTTTATTTTTACACGTAACACGAGAGAGTTTTATGACCGCTGCACTAATTAAAATATTAAGCAGAAATGCATTCAACGAAATTCGTGTTAATTTTTTATTGAGAGTTGAGGCCTCCCTCCGACTATCTCTCTCTCTCTCTCTGTCAATATGCAATTTGCAATAATTAAGCATTAGACTCGAGGGAAAAGAGGCAAATCTGACGCTTCATAAATCGCAAGTGACTTAACGGTTGTTGTGCCTTCAGGCGAAACCAAAAACTTAGCACAAATCACACATTTGCTGTGCCTGATAAGCCAAAGCGATGCACAGATACTGCGAGCTCCGGCTTCGGTCTTCGGTCGGGGGTCAAGAGCGTCGACGACCCTTGGCGACAATAAAAAAAATTGAAAATTACCAAATGCGACGAACGGAGACAACGAAGCGAAGGCGTCTCAAATCACAGACAACAGATTCGATGAATGAAATCCAACTGCTGAATGAAGTGGGTACAGTGTGTATTACTACAAACAATGTATGAGACTTACTTATACACTATATAGCAATTCGGTATGGGAATGGAATATCGAAAAAAAAAAAAACAGAAACCCTTGACTTTGCTCTCTTCCTGTGACAACATTCAGCATTTCTGTTCTGTTCTGTTCGGTTCAGTTCGCTTCTGAAATCTTTCAACCGCTTTTCAATCGCAGCCAGCGAGAGACACACAGTTAGCGACAACCCAGCCAAGGGTTGTCGCTGTCAGAGGCGTCGATAAAGCCACAGGGGGTCATAAATTCTTGAGCTTCTTGCGTTTTGTTTGCCACCGAGAGATATCAATGAAAAGCCGACAACGTCGCAACGTCTTGCCACATTGTCTCCCCTTAAGTTATCACCAAAAATAAAAAACGACTACAGCAACAACTGGCACAACAATAATAACAACAACAACAACAACAACAAAAACATGCAATGTATGAGACAGCTTTTTTGTGCCTTGTTTCAGGCCCTGCAACATTTTGAATGCATTATTTACTTAGTTTGTTTTTTCTCTCTGATTTCTTTTAAAATTTTTTCTCTCTTTTTTTTGTTAAGCGAGCATGTGTCATGTTTTTATGCCATATGAAATTATCAGGAAATTGTTTTGCAGGGTAAATCAAAGGAATGCAGTTCTTAGGGGAGATTGTAGACTATTTTAGAATGTTGATTAAACAATGGCAAACATAGAAGTAGTTAGAAAGAGATATTAAGAGATTATAAATATTATAATATTAAATGAATTCTGTCTTTTATTTATTTATTTCATAAATCAAATCATTTGTTTTTTATAATAATTAATATTATTTTAGTTTAATTTAAAAGTAATCTTCCTTTTATTCAATATTTATTTCATAAAACTAATTTGTTTTGTATATATTTATTTCATAAAACTAACAATTTGTTGCTTCACTTTCAGATAATACTTGCAGAGCTAGCTTTAGTTGGTAAGTGTCACATTTTCCTCTTTATTTCATACCAATAAGTTCTGCGTACAGGGTATCTCTAAGCACATCATTTGGTTGTCTGTAGCATTTGTCTTTTGATTTTAATTTTCTTGATTCTGCTGATGTTGTTGTTGCTGATGTCGCTGCTATCGCATACGATTTAGTGTCGTCTTTGCTGCTTATCTGCGGTTTGCTTTCTTTCACCAGCAACAAACGGCAACTCTTCACTTGGACTCTTTTTTTTTTTTTTTTTTTTTTTTTGGTTTTTTGGGTTTTTGGGTACATTTTGGAGTCGAATTGTAGCAGGGGAAAGGGGTTGTTGTGGAGTTTCTGGACATGCATAGCACTCTCGCCGCATGTGTCATCGACGTTAAGTGCCACGGCAAAGAGTTAATCTCGTCGATAATTATAATTTATGGCTCGTTGTGTGTTCACCTACCTCAAAAAGAAAACACAACACAAGTACGACTTTGCTTTATACATAGATGGACTTCATATCAAATGTGTGTAGTATTCTCTTGATCTCTTTTTTTTTGTGTTTGTGTTTGTGCTTTATAATCACAATTTTAATTGGGGTTTTTGGTCAGGAACAAGGCAAAAAATAATACGCATCACTTTGTGAGTGGATGTCGCTGTTGTTCATAATGTCAAACTGACAATATTTATGATACAGATTGCTCATTGTCATTGATCATTGTCTGTATGATCATAAACTATAAATGAGTGCGATATCTTTCATGTGCATACCCTGTAGAATTTTTTTTGGGAGAAGAATTGGGTATGCAGATTTTTGTGAAGGAAAACGATTTTATTTAGAAAGATTTTAATGTATCTGTATCAAATATTTTGTTGCAATATTAAGAATTACATAAATTCAATAAATACTTACTAATATTTCACTGAATACAATAAAACAAAAACCATATAAATAAATAATGGTAAAAACTAAATTTAGGGCAATTCATTTTTCTAGAAATGTATTCTTTCTTTAACAAACTATTCTATAGAGTATCGTTGAGTCTCGTACTCGAAGCCAAGGCATTCGTAATTGTTTTCGACATATGTTTGCGGCTTTTGCGTTAAGCCCAATTATGTCAATCAGAGCCAATGGCTACCGTTTTCACTTTCACCTACTTAGATACTAGGCGTCTAATGGGGAGATGGAGCAAGAGTTGCAACCGCCGGCACATTGATATCTGTATCGTAATTTATCATATTGATAAGGTAAATGTTGTGATGTCAAAGCGGCTTTTGATTTACTTATGCCCCGCCTACAGCCTTGACTAGCTACCGGTCTCTTCGTTGCTTTTACTTCATTTCCAGATAAGAAACGATTCCAGTTTCAGTTGCAGTTCCAAAATAGTTGCAGCAATTCCAGCTGCTCTTTTGCTCTTTTGCTGCACTTTAAGTTGCGCCGCTGCTTTTAATCTTGGCCACATTCAAGTTAATCTATGCGATAAATACTACTGCAGACATGGGGAACGAGAGATAAAGTCAAAACAAATGTGCAGACATTTTCAGGCAGCTTCCATCATAATTCATCAGGCAGCGAGACAAGCCAACATAGGCGAAATGATTCTATTTAGAGGCCACATCATCATCATCATCATCAGCAGCAACAGCAACCGCTGCTTGAAGCACTTAATCATGCGAAGGCTCCGCAGATTAACTCATTACTTAACACTTTTTTTCACTCGCATCTTTCAGCTGTCTATAGCGAGGATCTGCCGCAGATAATTGTGTGGCCACAGCTAAAATCTGTCCATGTTTTCAGACTTTCCCCCCTCTACAATCATCCGGGTGGAAGGGGAGCTGAACAGCTAATGCGCGGGGGCGTGCCATTGAGTTTTTGGAGGCTGAAAATGTTTCAAAAATGTTTCAAAATTGATGCGCACCTTCTGCCACCTTCCGCAGTGACAGAGAGCGAGACACGAGTCTGCCCCTGCCCCCCTGCCTTTAGCCCCAGCCTCAAATATGCTGCCGCCTTCCTCTTACTCATTTACTTCACCTTCCCCTCGGCACTTAATGACTCGGCGACGTTTTGTAGCTTTTCGGGGGCTGTGGCGCATTAACATTCCTCATTTCTCACTTGTTGTTGCTGTGCTTGTGTTGCGGGTGTTGCACAAACACAACAGCTTAAGTGGCAGCTACTTTGCGTGCTCGTTTATTGTATTGCACTTAATCCACTCTACAAGATCATACCCAAAGGAATACAACTGAGGAGGATCATTAAAGTCGCCATACGTATGTCACAGAATGTTCCGCAAACATTCAATTTCCGAGTACATGGAATGAATATAAATGCATGTTGCCGATATTATGTTGCATGTTTTGCAAAAGGAAGTCATCATTTGTGTGGGTTGAAGAGGCAAACAGGATGAAAATGTTCAAAAGAATATTTCAAATAAGTGCTGAAATCAATTTGAAACAGCTGCTTGAAATATGTAAGAATTTTGGGATTTTTTTACTTTTTGCATATTAAAACAAATGTTAGATTACCCGTACACATATGTATTTTCAAACCCGGTTTGGTAATAGTCTGTAAATATACCGAAATTATTTATTTGGTGTATCGATATATACTACATTTAAAATATACTATTAAGTACAAAATAAACCAAAGGTTTTTAGTAGTTATTTAAATATGTCAAATTAATATACTAAAATATACAAAAATTATTTATTTGGTATATCGATATACATACTATATATAGTATATATATAAAATATACTATTGTGTACAAAGTACATATACATATAGAATATTGATATAGTACTACAATCAAAATATACCATAAAGTACAAAATATACCAAAAAGATTTATTTGGTATATTGATATACTGCTACATTTTAAATGTACCATAAAATACAAAACATACCAGAAACTTCATTTGGTATATCGACATACTCCTTCATTTATAATATACCATAAAGTACAAAATATACCAGAGTGAAATTTATAGACGAAAAAGTACTTCCAACTTTCATAAATCTTTCTGCAATAAAAGTATCCAGCAAATTGAATTTTAATTTGATAAACTGTACAAATTGTTATTAGCATAGTTCTTAAAAATAAAAAAAGACTTTAGCTGTTTATAGCCTTTGCGGCACGCCTTCTACAAAAATACTTTCAAGTCTACAGCTCTGAGGAATGTATGTGGTTTTTCTTTTGAGGAAAAACTGTTTTTCTTTGGCACATCTTAAATAAACGGCGGCCAGCAAGAAATTTGTTATGTGTGTCAGTGGGAAATTTATGTTATTGCCGAACGAATTTACAGCAATAATGAAATAAAAGTGACACACGCATAGAGGCGACATAAAATCTGTAGCTGCAACTGACACGACGTCAAAACTCGAAATGCGTGCATAAACACGTAGAAATCACAGACAAAACAGAGAGAGACAGACAGACAGACAGACAGACAGACAGTCAGGCAGGCAGGCGAAAAACGGTGGGAAAAGTCGAGTGGCAATTTCAATGTGTGTTTGATTTTCACCCCCCTCTGCGGCAGTATCTTGCTCATCAGCCATGGGATTTGCAGACCCATAACCAATTATTTACCAACACTCGTCGTCGTCATCATCATCGACATCCTGCACAATCGGAAAATGTGAAAATCGGAAATGCAGTCGAATGCAATGTACGAAGAAGACAACCCCTCACATTTCATGTAATTATAGACATTTTCGCAACTATTGTGTTACGAACAATTTAATGGTTCTCTCTACCTGAGCCAGCGAAATCTCTCTCATTTTAATTGCTGAAATATGCACACAACAAAAATGCTACGAATATAATGGAAATATATTTCCATTTTGTGGTCATCTATCAGAATTTCGCAATAACAGCACAAAATACGTATGTATATGATATAAATGTCTGCAGTCAGTCTGTGTGCTTTAAAGCACAAATCCCTACCATAAATTCCAACGCAATGTGTCGAGGGAACAATCATAATAAAATTCCTTAAGCTTCAGCTCAATGGGGGGAATCTCTTTAAAAGCGATGGTCCCATCCATTTATAATCCTTTAATAGGCGTCCAAAAGGCATAAAATCAAACAATGCAACTGATAAATTTCCAATCATTTCTTTTCGTTTTGGCCCATTGTTGATGTTGTTGTATTTGTTGTTATTGTTGCAGTTGCAGAAAATGTCAATGTGGCTAGAAAAGCGCAAACAATTTTTATAGGCAAGAATGTGCGGGCTGTTGAGCTGACATTTGAATGGGGAATGCGACGATGAGAAAGAGAAATAAAATGCTGAGAAAAGACGTAAAATTCATGAGTCATTTAAATAATATAATTAGTGTTTGGCCCAATTAAAGGATTCTGTTTGATGAAGTCGCATATAGGCGCCAGTGCAAAGTTCTGAAGAAAGTGCTTAAAAATATCGTATTATTTTGTAAGCTACAGCATATGTGATATATCTCCACAAGAGGATATTTGATTGCGATTCTTAGGAAAACAATGCAAAGTTCTGAAGAAATTAAATTATTTTTCATGAAAATAAAATCTTTTAAATAGGTTTTTCAAACATTGAATTTTTCACATATCTATACAACTATCGAAAACATTTGAATGTGATTCTTAGAAAAACATTCTTGAAACAAATATCAATCATTTCATTCACTTACAAAATAATTGTAATTTTTTCCACCACAATATTTGGTATTTTTTTGTATATTTTATTTGTAATTTCTTTGTTGTCAACCGATTTGCCCATCAATATGCACGAAATACTAGAAAGACAAGAGAAGTCAAGAGTGTCGTTTGTCTGGACAGGCGAAGAAAGCAATGCATATGATTAATTGCTGGTTGAGTTCTAAGTGTGACAGCAGCAGCAGCAGCAACAACAAACGAGCATTCTTTAAGGCTTTAGGACCGACCCCAAAAATAACATCAAAGCAAACAAAGGGCCACTGAAAAATATGAAGTGCAAACTGCGACGATGTACCCAACAGAACAGAACAGAACTCAGATGGAAATCTTGGCGACAGTTGAAAAGTTGAACAAATGTTCTTGGAGGGAAGAGAAACGGGAGGCAACTTGTTTCAGTTTTTTGTTTTTTTGTTTTTGGGGTCTGACTGTCGCCTGTCGCCGCTGACAGCCGTCGAGACGTTTCGCTTCCTACTCTACGACTGACTGCCAAATTCCGATGGCGATGCAAATTGCATTGCCACAGAGCGACCACGAGTGTAAAAGATTGAAAGATTCTCGCTCAGACGGCGGCAGGTGGTGCAGAGTCATTGGGATGCACAAATCGAGTTGTCGTAAAATTAGCACTTAATGCTTTAATTAATTACGTCGACGTGCGTTGCTGTTGTTCTTGTTGTTGTTGTTGCTTCGCTGCGTTTAATGCATTTCGCATTTATTTATGGACATTGCATGCGCGTAACTCAACTCCTCCTCTTTCTTCTCTGGTGACTCCATCGTTCGAGTTGGTCTCATGTTTGGCAACGTCAAGTGTCAGAGCATTTCACCAAAGCGAACGAAAGCAAGAAATTCATTGGCATTCCTCGGACACGTTTCACACTTTCACAGGAGAGACAGCTACGTGCTCTTCCTTTGTCTCGCCTCCTCTCTCCCTTATTCTCTCTCGCTGTCTCTTTCTTTTGCAATCGCAGTGTCAGCATTTCATGAATGAGTTTCTGGTACCTGTGTCCATCCATCCATCGTTAACATTGACAATTCGTTGCACAACAAAACATCTCATTGCCTAAAGACCCTGAGCGAATCGAAAGTATCTTTTTATCTATCTGCAGTTCTGTCTAGCCTGCAGTTCTCTTATCACGCTTTTGGCTGTTGCATTTCAGTTGACTCGCCAGTTTATTGCCTTGTGCATCCCTTTTTCTTTTTTAACTTAACTGTTATTTTACCTTATTGATTTATGTGCAATCTTACAAAAGGTAAAGGAGAGTTCGCCCAGTGAATCTGCAACTCGACGATCGGTACAATGATCTCTGGCAGTGTCACCTAAAGATACGTGTTCAGGTATAACTAACTCCGTTTAAGGAAGTTCACATATTAAGATCAAAGATACAATTAAAATTAAGATTTTTCTGTACTGTTGGAAAAACGAAGAAGAGATCTTCAAAAATATATTTTGCTTTTAATTTATGAATATAAAATATAAGGCGTTGGCGTTTACCTGCGAAGAAATTTACATTTTGGCAAGTAATTTAATAAAAAACAAGTAACAAAACTATAGTCGAGTTTTGCTCGACTGAGATATAGCCACTATCTATTTGCAATAAGACCATATTATTGAAATATACCAAAAATATACCACAAAATTACCAGACAAATATACTGAATGTAATAATTGATATATGATATTATATTACATTCATACTCGCTATCCATTTTCAATAAATATTTTTTAAATATACCAAAATTATACCACAAAAATACTATAATATACCAAAGGGTATGTTTGGTTTTTTTTCCAATTTTTTTTTTTAATATACCAAAAAAATACCACAAAAATTCTAAAATATATCAATTTCTACATTTGGTATGTGTTAATGTAATACATTCATAATCGCTTCCCATTTTCAATAAAACCATATTCTTGAAATATACCGATGGTTATATTTGACATATGATATTGCTCTACACTCAAAATATACCACAAAGTCAATAGTACAAAAATACAATTTCATACAATTTTTATTTGCGCAATTTCAAGTTGATATCAATATAATATACATTTTGCTGCAATGATAAAACAAAACAAACAAATCCATAGAAAAAGGGGAATTATTAAACTGCGCTTAGCATAAAACAATTTAATTCGTTGTAAATTAACAAAAGTGCAAGAAAACAAGATACGACTTTTCAATATCCATGTGGTCGGATTTTCATGATTGAAGACGTTCCACCTCTCCAGAACCAAACTATACCACTATCCTTTCCGAATGGTGCATTTAGATTACTGCAAGATGATCAGATTATGTTAAATGATTTCAAATAATTCATCATATGCCTTCACTCACCTATCGCCACAATATTCTGGATACCACCAACCGCCCATTCCATTTGCAGCGCAATTTTTATAATCATTTGGAATATTATTTCTATCATATGTTGTAAATTTCTGATTGACATGCCTTTCCAAATTATTTTCTTCCTGAATGGCATACAATTTTCCTATTGATTGCAATGTGTAGAGAGATGCTGAATTTCCAATCCTAAAGTTATCATATTTTCCCATAGATACGCCCCTTATAGATGTTAATTTAAAGTGCATATCGTGTTTTTTTAAACTGGTTACAAGATGCAGTTTTTCCAAACCCATGAAGAACTCTCCATTCAAGTCGCCAAATCCATTAACGTATTCCTCCCAGCTCTTATCGAAATCTTGACTTCCATTAAATCGTCGCTGAATGATCATCCAACCATCACCATCGCATAGCACTTGAAAAGGATTTCCCTTTCGAATTTGTATCTCATGGATACCACTCGTCAAGTTCAAACACGAGGTGGGAAAGCGTTTAGGTAGTGTAGCAGCCAGTTTAAGACATTCGTTTAATTTATGTTCATTACGCCGCAGATTATATTCAGTACTATTTTTTTCAAATTCGCAATGCATCAGTTGATGTTGTGTACCTTGATGATTGGTGGCCAGGTTAATTTCGCGACCCTCACACGAAACTAATATGTGGAATTGAAACATAATTAAATTTGTGTTATTTTTAATTCGTAGTTCATTCAAATTTTTTTACATACATTGCTGACTTTTAATTGATTTCCTTTCCTCTTTCTCTTTCTGAATATCATTGTTTTCTAATTGGAGAATAAATAAAATTGTTTCTTACCATTAACTGTTGTTAGTACTCACTTAAAACTTTAAACTTACTTTTATTGAGCTCCAATTTTAATTCTACGATTTCAGCATTATTTTGATTGATGGTAGCATTCTGAGAAGCTATAGTTGATTGCAATTTCTTTATTTGCTCCATGTAATCGGATGCTTCCTGCCTAGCTTTAATAGTTTCATTTATTTCGTCATCCAAAAGTTTTAGTTTATTCTTCAACTGAGTTTTTTGAGCAGCGATTATCTCAACCTTTTCTTTTAATTTTAATTCGAATTCGATATCGTTATCGTTATTATAATTATTATTCGTTTCAAGTTGTTGAATACGACGTAATATGGTCAAAAGATCAGTATCTATTTGAGTTTTATTCTCTGCTCGACACTGTGCTAATTGATCTGTCAAATTAAATATAACTGCATCATAATTCACTGTAGTTTTATGCTTCTCGTTTGGTAAGCTCGTAGTTGAAATAAATTCGCCTTCTCTTGGTTGCGAGCACACTGTCCATATTTCCACAATTATAAGGAATATAAAAAAAAATTCAAATCGCATTTTCATTTTCGGTATCCCGAATTCACATCCGTTTGCTACTTGACTCTAATAACTACTAAATTTTATACATATCTCGCCGCCAAATTGAAGCTATACTTTTGGATTTAAACAACATAATACTATCAGAAGTATGCGAAGTAATCAACTTTGAAAAAAAAAACAAAATTAACATAGTTTTCGATAAAAAGCGCCAACAAGTTCAGGCGGCTTATCCTAAAACGAGCTTTGAAATTTAGAAGTCTTAAACTGAGATTTAAAATTGCAAAATTAAATTTAGAACGCTTCTAACTTCATTAAGTAAATGAACTAAAAAGTCTGAAGGCCCTAGCTCATATGATTGCAAATCGTTATTTCAATAAAATAATAATATTAATAATTAACTAAATCTGCTCTTTAGGTGGGAATCAATATTTCTCAGCAGTAAGGACCCAAAAAAATAACGTAAAGTTGATTGCCGAAATAGGTTCAACGATATTTAATTTTTAGTTTTCACGAAGCTAATTTTCTAATACAAAGTACCATGACAATATTGAAATGCTAAATTGCAGAAGACTTTTCCTTGTTCAAAATGAACCATATGAATTAATGTTCAAAACATAAATTTATGAAACGACAAATATTGTTTAACTTTGCTCAGAAATATTCACTCCCTTTTGGTGGCTATTCAAAATATATTTACGACACTCATACTTTCGTATATACTAAAAAAAAAATTAATAAAATCACTCTTATTTCACTTATTTTGTAATGCGAGTAATATATATTTTTAAATTTATACCTAAAACTTTATCATAATTCTGAAAGCCTTAAACAGAAGCAAGTGTTGCGAAAATTAAAAGTTTAAAAACGGGTTTTTTTTTTTTGCAAAACCAAAATATAGTTACTTCATTTTGTTAAGCATTAAACTGCAATATCAACAATTCAATACAACAATACAACAAAAGATTTATCCATGTTTAATTGAATAATTATATATGTTATTGTAATGCAAAAAGCAAAACACAGATTGCATTGACAGATGACAAAATTATTTGATTTGAATTTATTGACAAAAGAAAATCCATTTTTTTATGATTGAAGAAATTAGTACTCAAAAAGTAATTTAATTAGGTAAGACTTTCCACGTTTTTAAAGTGGGCGAATCTTCATCTCCGTGGAGGTTGCACCTCCCGAGTGCCAAATGATGCCTTTGCCATATCTATATGCTGCGTTTAGATTACTGAAAGACAAACAAGCTTCTATTATTTGAATTAATTTGTCGTGAAAGTAAACTCACCTCTCACCACAATTTGCTGGATACCACCAACCGCCCATGGGATGCTCGGCACAATGTTGATAGGCATTTGGAATATTATTTCTATCGTATGTTGAAAATTTCTGCTTAACGTTAGCTTCTAAATTATTATGATCGATGCCGGTGAAATTCCCTATTGATTCCAACTCGTAGAGGGAATCTTGATTTCCGATCCTAAAGTTATCATATGTTCCATAATAAACGCCTCTGTTAAACACATAAATATCCAGCTCGTGTTTTGTTGAATTCGTAATAAGATGAAGATTTTCCAATCCTATGAAAAACTCCCCTCTCAAGTCACCAAATCAATTGCGGTATTCCTCCCAGTTCTTATTAAAGTCTTCTTTCCCTTCGAATCGTCGCTGAATGACCATCCAACCAATGCCATCGCATTTCACTTTAAGAGGATCTCTATTTGGAAGTTCTATCTCATAAATTCCCTGTCTCGTAATGTTTAAACACGAGGTGGGAAGAGAAATGGTCTGCTTCTGGCATTCCTTTAAGTCAAGTTCCTTGGTCTGAAGATCTTTCTTAAATGTGTCTTTTAAGTTAATACAATGCTTCCATTGTTGCAGTGATTCATTCAGCTGGTTACTCCTGTAAATACATCGTTTTTCACAGTTACCTGTAGTTGGAAAAAAATTTAATTTTAATTCTAATTCGTTGCTCAATATTGCATTCTTAGCTCGTCTTGAGTTAGTTCCGTCTCCTTTTTTTCATTCTGAATATCTCCGTTTTCTAGTTTGTAAATAAATTTCAATTATTGACTTCCATTAAATGCAGTTAGCACTTACTATTTTCATTTTTCGACTTCCATTCTATTATTTCGACTTCAGTTTTGTTGATAATAGTATTCTGGGATATTATGGTTGATTGCAAGTTTTTGATTTGCGCCTGGTAATCGAATATATCCTGCTTAGCTTTGCTGGTTTTATATACTTGTATATCCAGAAGATTTGATTTATCTGCTAACTGAGCTTCTTGGCATGCGATTATCTCATCTTTTTGTTTCAGTTTGATTTCGATATTGTTATTATTTTCGCTATGCGTTTGAAGTTTTTGGATACCATATAATATGGTTGAAAGGGTTTGAGTTTTATTCTCTGCTCGACACTGTGCTAATTGATATTCCAAATTTGATATCACTGAAAGTGCATTAGTTGTTGAACTAAATTCGTTTTCTGTTGGTTGTGAGCACACTGTTGATATCTCCACAATTGTAAGGAATACAAGAAATATTTGTATTCTATTTTCCATAATGATCCAAAGTTGACAAGCGTCTGCCGGTCGTGCCTAATAACTACTAAACTTTGTGCATATTTTTCCGCCAAGTTGAAGCTAATTTAAATCCATGTATGTAGAGGCTGCCTTTAGTTATCAGAACGACTTTTGAAACTTTTAACAATCAGCTATAATAAGAATAACGTATTTTTAGCTAAAAGAATCCACAAGTTCCAGATAATCATTAAACGTACTTTAAAATTTAAACTTCAGAAAATAAACAAAATTTCGAATGTTTCTAAAAATAAAAAAACCTTGAAAATTGATATCGTACATTAACTAAAACTGCTCTTTAGTTAGGAATCTAGAAAGCAAAGAATGCGATATTTCTACAGCGACGAAGCTTAGCAAAAATTCAAAGCAAACGCTTTGACAATAAGCAACATGAAATCGAAGGAATAAATTGAAAAATGTTTCTAAGAATCAACCTAAAACTTTTTGATAAATAATTTTTGTATATGGGTAATTTCTGAGATTGCTTAATAAATGCCTTGGGAATAAGTGTTTAAGATATTAATTTGGAAATCTATGTAATATATTTCAGTTTTACTTTTGTTTTACTTACATGAACCCAACAACAGAATTCTGAACTTTTGCAAATGGCTGTTGTAAATATATTACTCTATATTGCATGTTTATTCTATATATCTATTTTCGCCTACATTTACTCCCTAGTTGCACATTTTGAGCCACTTATTGGCCTCTAATTGCTGTTGGCTTTTGGCTCAATGTTAAGCAAAATATTGGCGGTTTCCAATGAACAGCGGACATTACGATTCATCGAGCGCGAAATTTGCATTGAATGCAGAGAGAGTATTAGGATTATGTCCCATCGCCAAGAAGATTATACATTAATTAATTTGCTATCGATTGCCGTATTAATGCTCACATTGTCTTGCCTCCATTTGGCTGTATCTAAGAGGATGAATGAATAGTAGAGGTAGCAGCAATATTTAAAATAGAATTGCATATTGAATAAAGGTGGAAAGTTAAGCACACAATTTTAAGGAATTCAACGAATAATTTGAGACACTTACATATGTATGTGTGTTTATTAATTTTCTGAAAGTTAATTCAAGACTCACAACAGAAAGCCGTTTTAACATTAATAGCAACTAAGTTTTGGGATAGCCAAGTTGAAGCAACATTTAATTATACGAGTATTCGCTTATGTAGAATCATTTAAATGTTTTTATCGAATACCTATTAAACTTATATCTTGTATCTGTATAATAAAAATGCTGTCTAATAGAAATGCCATATTTAAATTATTTCACTAAATCTTTGAAATGAGTTGAATGATTTATACGTAAGTTATTATCTATGAAGGCGATATAAATTACGTGTTACATAAGGTATTTTATAAAATAAAAAAAAAAATTGGTTGATTTAGCGTAAGCGAAAATATATTTCTCAAATTGGAACACGTGTGAAAATTCTAGTTGGAAAACAACAAATGAATATATTTAAACTTTTCAATGTGTAATACTATGTAAGTTGAAATTTATAAAAATCAATATGGGCGAATCTTCATAAATGCAGAGGTTCCAGACCCGTAATACCAGACTATGTCATTGTATCGTTGGTTTAGATTACTAAAAGATGATTAGATTATATTATATAAATTAATGTAACGTTAAATTAAACTCACCTAGAACCACAATTTGCTGGATACCACCAGCCGCCCATGCCATTTGCAGCACAATAAGAATTATTTTTATCATATGTTGAAAATTTGTGATTGACATTCGCACGTAAGCCATCAAAAAGGTTGCCCTCATAGATTCCGATTGATTCCAATTTATAAAGAGATTCTGAATTTCCAACTCTGAAGTCATCATATTTTGCCCATAAGGTATTCCATGCAAATGTTACTGAGATATATAACTCATGTCTTGATGACTTGGTAAGAAGATGCAGATTTTCCAATCCAATGAAAAGCTCCCCTTGTGTGTCTTTAAATCCATTCACGTATTCGTTCCAGCTTCTGTTAAAATCTAGTTGTCCATTAATTCGTCGCTGTATGATAATCCAACCATCATTATCGCATAGCACATATAAAGGATTTCCATTTGAAAGTTGTATCTCTCGAAGGCCAGCGTTCAAGCCTTTACAAGAAGTTGGAAGACTTCTTGAGGAAGACGTTGATTGAGATTTACATTCATTTAATTCGACTTCCTTAGAATTGAGATTCTTCATAATTGCATCTTTTAAAGAAATACATTTAGACAACTCGTGTTGTGAATCAGTCAGATTCGTTTGTAGTGCGTTTGATCTCCTGTTACAACTATCTATAATTGAGAAGAGTGTAGAACTTATCATGAATAAATTTGTGTTGTTTAATTCATATTTCTTAAATCGTTAAGAAAACCTTTATGATTGATTTATTCAAATTCATTATTTAATGCTGCATACTTAGCTCCTCTTGTAGTGAATTCCTCTCCTCTTCCGCCTTTTGATTATCTGCAGCTTTGTTTTGCCAATCTCGAATAATTGAATCCTTCATAGAGCAAGAGTCTATATATTTTTTCAAGTCGTTGTGACATTTTTCTTAAAGGGACAGAATTTAAGTAAAGAATTGAATTTCCAAGTGATTTTCTCACCTAATAAACTTTGGTGGTCTTTTTGATATTTCGTGAAGTTTTCAGCAAAATTTGTATAATTGAATTGGCATTTCTCTAAAAGAAAATGAATTTCCCGGCAGGTTTACTAAAAATAATAATTCAATGCTGCATACCTAGCTCTGATTTTACTGAATTTCTCTCCAGTTCCACCTTTTGATTAACATCAGCCTTTTTCTGCCATTCCCTAATAGTTGAATCCTTGTTAGAGCAATCCGCTTTTTGTATTTTCAAGTCATTTTGACATATATCTAAGACAAAAGGTTTTTTTTATGGGTTCATTAATATTAATAATTTAGTGTGTCGTACTTAGCTGCTGTTGGATTGATTGCCTTTCTTGTTCCACAATGTCCGTATTGTTCTTTTGGCATTGATCTAGCAAAGTTCATAGAACTAATAACATTTCTTTGAATTTAATATGCTTCAAATATAACCTACCCAACAATTTCTGATTATTTTCAGCTTTTAATATCAACTCTTGAATTGTCATATTGTTTTTAATAGACTCATTTTTTAGTGATTCTAAATTCCCCTGACACGATTCTTTAAAAGAAGATATAATATGGAAAATGTCATCTAGAAATGATCTTCTTACCTATACTTCTTTGAGCGTTTTGATATTTTTTAAAGTTTTCGTCCCTTGAATTGGCTAAATTTGTGTTATTCGATAGGGATTTATCTGAAAATTAAGTGAAGTTAAGAAGCTCGTTCTAGTTTTTGTTGTACTGATCTTACTTAGTTTAATTTTAAGCTCTTTAATTTCGTTAGTTTGTTTATTCGCTTCTGATTTCAGCTGTGTGATTTCCTGCTGTGATTTGTTTTTGTTATTGTAAGACGGGCAAGTTATTCGTGGTTGTGGTGTTGTGGCTCTCGGATTAACTAGTTTGTAAAGTACTTTTATTTTTGAATTGCATTAACTATAATACTCTAAGCTTACTCTTCTCCGACTTTAATTTTGATATTTCAGCATTATTCTTATTGATGGTAGAGTTGTAAGATTTTATAGTTGACTCCAACATTGCAATTATTTCATTATTATTTTTGACGGTTGATTCCAACTTTGATATATCAGCATTATTCTTGTTAATTGTATAAATTTTAGATTCTATACTTGTCTTCAACCTTGATATTTCAACATCTTTATTATTGACACTTTCTTTGCAAATTGTTATAGTTGACTCCAATTTTAATACTTTATCACTTCTTTGAACGTTGTTGTTATTGGTATTATTATTGTAAGATAATATAGCTCTTTGCAATTTCTTTATTTCAAGTTCTTTTTCTCTTAGTTGGTCTCTGTAATCGTCTATTTGTTGATAAGCTTTAACGGTTTCATTTTTTTGAATTTCCAGGAGACTTGTTTTATCTGCTATCGAAACTCTTTGAATAGTAATAATCTCATAATTTTGTTTTAATCTAAGTTCATTATCTTTAAATGATTCAATTTGTGATCGACATTGCTTTAATTGATCTTCCAAATTGGGGTTTTCACTAACAGTTTTAATCCATTTTGGAATCTCTTCCATTTCGTTCATCAATTTTTTTTTATACTTGTCAGAGAAATTAGTGGATTGTATAAATTTCCACAAATCTCCACCATCATTTGATTGTAAGCACACAGTCCATGGCACAATTATGAAAAACAAAGCGAATAACTTCAGATACTTTTCTATAATCATTTTCTTTAAGAAGAAACTAAAATGCACATCCGTTTGCCACTTGAGAACAAAAACAACTAAATTTTGTGAATAGCTTGTTGTCGAGTTGAAATAAAATTGTGTGAAGTAAGCAACCAAGTGTTATCAGTGTCTAGTAAACCAAATAGTATGATTGGGTTTTTTTATATATATAATTTTTTTTTGTTTTCCAGAATATGATAATACGCTTTCCGTCTATATTTAATTTTTGTATATATATGCGTTAGTTGGTGACTTGTCGAAATATTTGTATTAATATTCAGCGTAGTTCAACATAAGTTAAATACATATTTATACCCTTTACTCATAGGGTAGAAGGCGATACGATGTAGATACCATATCAGTCTGTTCGTCCGTCTAAACACATAGATCTTAGAGACTATAATAGAGATAAATACTTTTTAAGAAATACAGACTTAGTTGCTTTGATTGACAATTTGCTAAATCATCATCTATGGTATGTTTGGAATTTAGTGTTATTATAATATACCAAATATATTTTTAAAGTATGTTTATATTGAAAATCCGTAACGAGTATCTCACAGTCGAGCAATTTTGTGTGCACATTCAGTGGCAGTGAAAATATGTAGAAATATTGAATTTCATATCATATTGAAACTGATATCAACAATGCAGTCGCTGACAATACTTGGTGATTAACCTTTGGATAAATCTCCTTTTAATCGCCACATACTCGTCGTAAATACAATTGTATCTTGGTTAGGCTATCAGCGCAATTGTCGGATGATTAATTAAGCAAATAATGCGCAGCAGACACCTTGAATGTGCCACGCCTTGTATGAATAAATGAATGACTGCATGAATAATTGATACGAGCAGCCGCAAAGCATATGGCAAATGGCTTCAAAATGTACAATCATCTCTGCCGTTCGTCTTATCGCCGCCCCGTCTGAAGCCTAAGACGACATTAACAATGTTATTGTTGTTGCTGTTGCTGTGGCGTCCGTCTGCGTGTTTGGCCTGTGATTCATTTCGTGTGGTATAGAATTTTATTTGTACAATTTATCTGAATGTTGGGATTAGCCAGACTTGTGTCCAGACTCGAGACTCAACGCACCCACAAAATCCTTTTCGGCTACTTGACTCATTAGGCAAGCATTGATATGGCCAGCATCAACATCAACTTCATCATCATCATCATCACTATCATCGTCATTATCATTGTCAGCGGTAGCATCTTTTGCTGGTCGCATGATTTGCATTAATTTGGCGAAATGCTGTCGATGAACGGACGCGTCCGATAAGCGCTGACATGGCACCGCAGATCCGATCCGTTGGCCCATTAATTAGCCCACGCCATGACAACGCATAATAAATTACCAATTCATTTGAGCTTTCGCATGCTCTCATTCCCGTTCACGCCAGTTGTCTCATCTGATTTGCTTTCGCTCTGGCCAAATCCCAAAAAAAACCCCAATCGTCTCCATTCCCCCCACTCAAAACTTCTGAGCTTCGATCGGTTGACCATGTCCAACAAGTAAACTGCATTTCACACGAATACCGACTTCAAGTTTGCGCTCATGATGCTGCAAAATTTCTTTATTATTAGCATTCGCTGATTGAAATGAATTTGAATGTAGTTGTGTCGACTTAAAGGTATTCTCATTGTCAGACTAATGAGACATTCTATTGCTTGTAATGCTTTAATTAAACATATTTTTAGAGAAAGCTTTGCCCAGAAACACCGATGTATTTATTGCGAACAATTAGGAAAGCTACAGTCAAGTGGGCTCGTGTGTAAGATACACGCTGTACATTGTGAATAAAAGCAAAACAGCGCGGTATTAATGTTTAAATATACCAAATTAATATTCTGTGAAAATACTAAAAATATTTCAAATGTAATACATTCAAAATATACCACAGGGTGCGGAATGTACCAGATGGTCAGCCAAAGTATCTTAAAATATACCGAATTAATATACCACAAAAATACTAAAGTATACCGATGACTATATATGGTATATCGGTTAAGTAATACATTCAAAATATACTACAGAGTGTAAAATATACAACATGTCCAGTCAAAGTAATTTGAATATACCAAAATAATATACATCAAAAATACTAAAAATGCACCAAAGGATATATTGGGTATATTGATATAATACTACAATAAATAAAAACAAAACAGTGTGGTATTTATTTTAAATAAAACCAAATTAATATACCACAAAAATAGTAAAAATATACCGAAAGATACATTTGATATATTGATATAGTAGTACGTTCGAAATATACCGTAGAGTGCAAAATATACCAGATTGTCAGCCAAAGCAACTAAGACTCATAGTAAGAATGTAGTTTATTTTCCCAATACAAAGTATTTTCTAGATATTCAATATTATTATTGTGACTTTGGACTAAAAATTGTAATTTTACATTTTAGCTACACTGCATTTTTTTAATAAATTTCAATTTTCCCTATACTCTGAATTGAATTGATTGCTTCATTGAAAACACAAGTTCCACTTTCTATGAAGCTATCAAATTTTATCTGACACTATTTCCAATGTTTATTTGCTTATCAAATTGTATCTGCTCATCTGTCGTTTTGTATCTCACACTTTTCCACCAACAAACTTTCAATTCAAAACAGATTTTGTAGCCAAAGAAAAAAAAACTGTTTCAAACGAAAAACGCCAAAGTTCTTGTCAAGTCAATTGATGGTTTTAGCATTGACAGACTTATTGGGCATATCGGTATCAAAACAGCGACAACAACAAAAACAATGTCTGTGTGGTCCCAATGTGTGCATGCAAATGAGCACACACTCATACACACGAACACACACACACACACCGAGATACAGCACGCTCAGCCGAAATTTAATTTATGCGACGGCAATTAAACATGCATCATTTACAGACGCTGTGGCAGCTACAACAACAGCGGCAGCGGCAGCGGAGGCGGCAACAACGACACATGCGGCAGACGGATCTCCACACAGATCTGTCAACACTGAATTTCAGTTTCAGTTTCAGTTTCAGTTTGAGCATCAGTTTTAGTTTTTTTTGGGGTAACATACGCGGAAACCCGACGCGACATCATCTTGACACTGTCCAAACGCATCATTTGTCAATATTAACTTTAATTAGGCAAATTTTTCGATGCCAGCCTATTTATGCACTTTGCTTATTGTTGCTCCCTCTACAATTTGTATTATTAACTTTCAGCGCCCAGTTTGCTCAGTTTCCTCATTGTGGGCAGCCGCTAAAGATCGTTTATTTTCATTTCGATTTGCAGACAGAATTTGTAAACTTATCTGATTTATTAAGTTACAAATTTACTTCCAGATAGAGTGTTAAAGTTCAAACTGCAGCCTGGTTCAGCAATAATTCTTTTGAATCTTGTGAAGAAATGTGTTATAAATTAACAAGAAAAAAGTACTAGATTCCCAGCAGATAAATTATTTAACATAGTACTTGTTACATTTGGATAAATAAACAATTAGTTAAAGTTGTTGTTAATTCATTACAAAGTTTCTATTCGTTTCTCGTCAAACTGTCCTCGTTTGTTTTTCAAACTTGTCGATAAATAATTGTTCTCGATTAAATGCATCCGAAGTTAGAATTACATAAAAATCATGATCGATTGCGCAACTAAAAATGCAGCGCAACGAAACGCGTAACGCATACGCCCCATTAACCCTTTCAACAAAACGCATAAATTTCATTTTTCATGCTTATGTTGTTTTATGTGTCAGAGACACCAGCCGAAAATATAAAATAATCAAAAAGTTTAGACTGCTAAACGTGCTGATACCCTGTTTTCAGACAGACAATTTATTTCGTGAACATTTTTTAATAGATTTGCATTCACACGATTATTTCTAAAATATATATTTATATAATATTTGAATTTTTAATACGCTAAGCATAGAAAGAAAAAAAAGTTTTTATTTTTAAAAACTTTTTGGTATATTTTCCAGTCTCAAACTAGTATATATGTGAAGGGTTGGTATTTTTTCAGTATTTTAAGATATTTTTTTCTTAGTATTAATATTAGATGTTGGTTTATTACACCCTTTAGTCACAAGCATATTTGCAGGGTATCAAAAAAAAAAAGCCAAGAGTTGGACTGACTTAAAAAAAGGCATTTGCAATTGACACTCGAATGCATTTTTAATTGTTGTTTTAATATTTTGCCAAATTATCACTTCATTTATCTTGAGACGAACGCAACGGAAGGCACTTCAAAGGCTGCTGTGTGTTTGCTAATGTGCTTGCTATTTGGGTGATCGCCCATAGCATAAATCATAAATACCAAAAGGGGGCGCGCTCTGCACACTTAAAACAAACACGAAAAGGAAAAAAAACAAGTAAGAAAGCTACAGTCGAGTGTACTCGACTGTGAGATACCCGCTACCCATTTTGAATAAAAGCAATATATTTTGCGGTATTATTCTCAAAATATACCAAATATACTGCAAAAATACTAAAAATATACCAAATGGTATATGTGGTATATCGATATAGTACCGCATTCAAAATATACCATAGACGGCACAATATACCAGATTGTCGGCCAAAGCAACTCAGACCCATAGTAAGTAGGCGTTTTTGCCCATACAAAAGTATTTCTTTAATTACTTCCACAATTTTTTTCCGATTGAAACCAAATTTTCAGGGATCATAACTACTATAGCTATTACTGTATATACCAAAATTCGTAACTCTAGCTTTAAAATTACGCTTGTTATTCGATTTTTTTGATTTGCAGGGGCGGAAGTGGGCGTGGCAAAAATTTGAAACAAACTTGATCTGCGTGCAAACATAACAAATGCTGTCGAAAAAAAATTATAGCTCTATCTCTTATAGTCTCTGAGATCTAGGTGTTCATACGGACAGACGGACAGACGGACAGACGGACGGACGGACAGACGGACAGACGGACATGGCTATATCGTCTCGGCTGTTGACGCTGATCAAGAATATATATACTTTATAGGGTCGGAGATGCCTCCTTCTACCTGTTACATACATTTCCTGCCGGCACAAAGTTATAATACCCTTCTACCCTATGGGTAGCGGGTATAAATACAAAAATTTGAAATTTGAAATCGAAAAGAAAATATTTGGACTCGACAACATTTTGCCAAGTGGGTGGCAACTGAATTAATTTGCGGCCTCTTTAAGCGCCCTTCCCCCGGCTCTAACTTTCTGCGTTTCATCAATTTTCTTCTTTCTTCTTTTCGTCGTCGTCGTCATCGTTGTTGTTGCTTTTAATGTTTGCGTGTCGAGCAGACGCAAAATAAATAAACTTTAAGTACTTTTCGAAATTGCTGTTGGCCGTTGTGTAATCTTAAGTAGTGCGCCATGCACTCAACCAGCACTCACACGCACACTCGCGCACTCATATTCATATTCACATTTACATTCACATTTACTGAGAGACAGCGCAGCATGTTGACATATTAATGCAATTAGTTTAGGGCGAACTTCGTGCTAATTTTATAGTCCCACTCTCCCTCTCTCTCTGCCGTATTTACATAATTCATATTTGTGTCGCCTTCGATGTAAACTTCCCCTCCAAAATGTAACGCTCCTTTGACACAACCCTCTGCAGTTAATGGGGGAATAGAAAAGTCGAACAGCAACTCCAAATGCAACTTCAACTGCATTTCCAGCTGTTTGTGCACTCAAATTTACGAGTTTCGCGTCCAAATTGTTGCCACGCATTGACATTGTTAATGAAAACAAAATAGCATTAAAACTACTCGAAAAGCTTGGCATCGGGTTAAGTTTAACAAGACTTGTCGTAGATTTCTCATTTTGCTTTGATTTTCGTGTTAGTTTTCAATTGAACATGACAATAAAATTGCTAACAAAAGCTTTTACATTTTGGGGGCAATGTTGTTACCAAATTAGATTTACGAGATTTTAGATTTTTAATGCGACTTAGGCAGGCATGTATTTAAAAGTATAATATTAATATTAATTTCAAAAGGTAAATAATATGGAAATTTATAAAATAAAATTACAAATGAAAATACCATTTTGAAGATGAAGTTATTTAAAAATTTTTAATAGTAAAAGACTAAAATGGCTTTGCTTCCAAATTGAATACTTCCTTACCTAAATAAAATATTTAATGATTAATTTTAAGTAAATCTTGCCAAATAAAATTGTATCAGACAAACTTGCATAAATAATTTAAGAAATGCTGTTGTATGGGAAGAAAGGTTTAGTAGTTTTTGGGGGTCTTAGTAGCTTTGTCTGGAAATCTGGTATTTTTTTATAAAATTTTAGAGTGTGAATGTAGTATTTTTTATAAAATTTTAGAGTGTGAATGTAGTAATATATTAATATACTAAAAATCGTATTTGGTATAATTTTAGTATTTTGGGGTAGATTTATTTGGTGTATTTTGGGAATAATACCACACACATAACACTCTCGGCTGTAGCTTTCTTACATGTTTAACTTCATATTTCATAAACTTCATTTCGATTGTTAATACTTTTTAATTTTTCGATATTTGAAGCCAAAGCGAATTCAGTTCATAATGCGACCAAAGCATAGCAGAGGTCACCAAAACTCATACTAAACACAATGTTCCTTCGTTTTCGAAAGTGTTCCAATTTCTATTGTTTAGCTAAACACAATTTACACAACTCGCAGCGTTGCAATTATCCTTCGCAGTTTGTTATTTTTTGATTATTTGAACGATCCCCGCGCCTTTTGCACCTTTTTGGCACCGCCGTGCCAAACCAAATTACATGGCAGTCAACAAAAGGTCCTCACCAAGTTTAGCTATAATTTATGGCAGCAGCACATAACATACTAAAAAAAAATAGATGCACAAAAAAAGGAGGAACAAAAAAAAAGAAACCCAAGTACAAATGGGATATGCCAGCCCATTTCCGTTGCGCAGAAGGCTAATCAACATTTCGAACCCCGAGAGTTGCGTTGATGAACTGAACCACCCGGAGAGAGGACTCTTCACATCCTCCTCACTCATCTCATTTCATTTCGCTTCGTTTCGTTTCGTTTTGATTCAAACGTATATCGTGCTGTGCGACGGGTTGTAATCCCAGCTGTAAATATGCCGCGGATCGATCTTAAATCATGTTTCTATTTATGTTGTCACAAAAGATTTGCGTTTGTTTTTCTCTCTGTTCTTTTTTTTTAGTATTTTATGAACCAGTTTCTGGAGATTGAGCTTGGCTTAAAGATGGAAGTGTGGCTAAGCTGGCTTTAGTGCAACACGAGTCAAACCCAACGCCCGCTGCATCCCTCTTGCCTCTAGTTCTCAAGGGTTGTTTGTTACTATTATTTATGCTTCTTTTTTATAGCCTCTATAAGTCCATCGATCATCTGTTTTAATTAGCAGCAGCAACAGCAGCAGCAGCGTGTCGATGGCATTCACAAACTATCAATTTCACTTGGACACCCTTCGGCAAAAATGCTATTTACATAAGTCCAAATGACATGTGACGAATCTGAAGTGCCACAATTCGAGTTTCAATTTCACTTACTCATCGCCTCTCTTTCTCATTTTTGGGCGTGGCCACACGCAAGCACACGCACATACTTGGAGACAGTGAAAGACACTTAGCTATGGATATGGTTTATCATATCTGTTGACGATGTTGTGACTCCTCCATCCCTGAAGGGTTTCTTTTGGGACAGCTGTGAACTGCATTTGATAAATGCGAAGCCAATGGAACTGAGCGATAACTGAAGAGCACACGAAGGCACACTCTCAATCGAAATCTGAAATACAAAAGACTGAAGACTCACAGGAAGCGCCTGATGATGTTAACAACAACTCTTTGGGTTTCACTCGCTACACTTGCTAAGAGAGATTGTCGAATTGATTAAACAGATTGACATTGGCAGAAAGTTTTGTACTAAAGCTATTTAGCATTTGCGGTTAATAAAATAATTTTGCTATAAATACAATACAACTAAATTCAAATTTAAATTAGGTTTTTCACTATTTCTTTTTTTTAACATTCCTTTTTTTACTTTCTCTTTAATATTACGCATTTATGAATTCATTTTAACTGCAAGTTAGGGTATTTAAAATATAATTTTATGGGTCTGCACTTCACTCACTTCCAGGTAACTTCTGCAGATGATTCATCGCATCGCTCAACGCACATTTCATCATTGTTTATTTGTACTTTTGTTGTACGCAAAGGTGCTCAAAGGATTAGGCTGTCATAGCCTCAAGTTCCATGCGATGAGTGTTCGAGTTTGATGAGTTTGTTCCCTCGTCTTGGATTTGTTTTTTTTTTTTGTGTTTTTCGTGTTGTATTTGAAAATCTTGGTTTCATAAGTAATTATTGAATGTATTGTTGGACTGTTGTTCAATGGTTTTTCGAATGAGTTTTCAATTAATTTGTGTGGGTAACCCGAATATTGTTTTGTTTCGCATCTTTCAGAGAGTTCCGTTCTCCGCCCCCCTTCTTCCCTCCTCGAATCTCTCAGACACTCTTTTATGGTCTGTTGCTGTTAGTCTCCTGTTGCTGTCGCTATTGCTGCTACTGCTGCTGCTGTTATTGCATTTTGTAAAGTAAACATGCCAAGTGCTGCTGTCGCCCATTGCCACCCACAAATTACACACGGACACAGATAGACATTGAGTGAAAGAGAGACACGCACACACACAGCTGCAGATTATGCAAATATTTACTTTGCGTTGATGAGGCTGATGAACAGGACGCCGCAGTCGCAGCCGATGACGATGACGATGACGATGCCGTTGCCGATGTCGTTGTTGCCATTTGTGGCAATGTGTCCATTGATGAAGCCACTCGGCACAAAGGGGGTAAAAACGCAAAAAGTGCTGCACAAATAATGTCATACGGTTGCCTCATTTGCTTTGCCAACTAACCCCCAACTGCCCCGTCTTCCCCCTCCCCATATCTTCTTATTTGCCATCTCGCCCTCTACATTTTACACATGGCAAATCTCTCACATCTCGCAGTCAACCTGCAGCTGCCCGTTGGCAACCCCTTGGCAACCTGCTGACTGCATTTCTTTCTGAGTTTCATTTTTTTTATTGTACCCTTTAAGCAAACAACTGAGCTAAAGGAGTATTTGTTTGGTGCAAGATGCTCAAATAGTCGAATAAATCATACAAGCCTAGGCTTTTTACGTTTTAGAATGCGACTTTGTTTTGCATAAACATTTTTGTTTTTACTTGGAGAATTTTAAATCTATGATTATTCAACATTTTTTTTATATTTAAAAGTTATGTATCCTAAATCATTATTGTCACATATGCAATAGAAATTTCTACAAATTGTACATAATTTATATTTAAAAAAAAGATTCTTATTTTGATATTTTTTAGATAAAATTTTTATGATATTTAATTTTCATTTGAAATATAGAATTAAATGGTTTTTAATTTGTTTTGTTTTATTTGGAAAATTATTTAGGAAAAAAAATTCTTGTTCAAAATTTGTAAGTAGTTTCTACAAATTGTGAGTTTCTCTTTAAGAATAGATATGAATTTATAATGATAATTTTTTGTATCTTTTCAAAATTATCCAGCAATAAACATGATTGTTTAAAATGTAACAGAAGTTACTACAATATTTATAGAAGTAAATTTTAGGAGTTTAAGGAAACTAGCAAAATTATAACAAAAAATAATTATTTCTTAGTACTTTTTCTTTAACTCATTTATTATAAAGCTTGTATAATTAATCTATGTTATGTTATGTTGCGTGATTTTTCATATTTTGGTATAGTTGTGAAGAAGTTTGTCTTAAATACTAAGGTGTTACAAACTATTGAAAATCTTAAACACTATAAATATTTTGTTATTAGTTTACCTACTTTTGAACTCGATGAAAATATTACTTTTTTGCTTTGTTGGTAACCCAGGGTATTTAGCTTTTGAGCCATCTCAAACTGCTTGTCGTATATTGAATGTAACTGACATTTTGCTGCTGTGCTATTCCTTTGCAGTTTCTCAAACTGCTGTTAGCATAAATTTCAAAATTAAAATCGCAACGGCGACATATGCGAGCGGGTGAGAAGGAATGAGATGAAGGAGTAGCAAGAGGAGGAGGAGGAGCAGGGGCGTCAGTTATTGCCAAGGGGTGTTGCTTAGAGAGGGGGGGTTTGCGTGCTCTCAAAAAGTAATTATTTCAAGCAAAAGACGACGCGGCGCCAGGGGTTTTTTTTTTTGTTGTATCTTTGTGGCACAATAACTCGATGCTGCTTTTGTTGCAGCTGTCACTTCACTTTGACATTTTGCCAGGCATTAACTCGCTCACTCTTTATCTGCTCTCTCTCTCTCTGTGTCTGTCTCTGTCTCTGTCTTGCATCCCTCTCAACAACAATGCGTGTTTACATGCGCAATAATTATAAAATTTACGTTTGTTTTGTTGTAATTGTTGAATAAATCAATGTCACGGCGCTTTTCCCAAACTGCATTGCCATTGTTCAACTGCACAATCTCAACCCTCGGAAAGTGCTTTGAGTCTTTTTTGTTTCGATTTAATTGCTTGTTAAAGGCGAATTGTGCAGCCCGTTGCACGTTGAGTTAATGATCCAGGAATGTGCTGACTTGCAATCGCCTCTAAAGTGACTGAACTGCACTGCACTGGACACAAAGGGGAAGTCGAAAATCGAGTAGTTTGACTTGCCAGCAAGCAGCTTCAATCACAACTACAATGCAGATTGGTTGTCCTGGCTTCATTTTGAATGCACAAATTGCTAGCTTTAGGCTTAATTTTCTAGTCTCAGTTTAATATGCAAGTGTGACGATGCATTGTGTGCATTTTCGGTCATTTTCTCTAATTAAAATGCACTTTCCCAGCTGAATGAGATAAATATTCCAATTTCAAAAAGGCTTGCAATACGAGCTCATAATTGAGATGGAAAATATGAATAAGGAGAAGATCACAAATGCAAGTGCTAAGCGACAATTTGCTGCTCTAACAAAAGAACTTAAACAATTTAACTACTTACTGTGAAACAATTGAAAGAGCATTTGAAATTCGGATTCTCTGTAAAAGCTTAACTTTCTCATTTGTTGCATAGGCAAAAAACCAAGTCGCACACAATCAATTTGATGTCAAATTTTTCGGACCACAACAATAGAAATGCAGCTTCATTAAATATGAAATTCAAACTAAAAGCAATTGCAGATTGCACTCGCAACAGAATAAAAAAATAAACCCAAAAGCCAGCAGGAATTGGGGATGGAGACAGCAATCCTTACGACACTGAGTATAACAAGTATTTGGACTACCATCCTCTACTTATTCAACACAACAGACAGACAGACAGACAGAAAATTTTACAATTTTTGCAATTGCAATGGCTAACATAGAAAGCAAAGAAAAAAGAATGTGGACCACAGTCAAAGCGGCGACAGCTACAGATACAGATGCAAAGATACAGCTACAGATTGTAGACACAACTTGCAAAAGTATTAAATAATTTGGGGCCATTGTGTTGACACCACGACTGCAAAAATTTGTCTATTTGTGTGTGTGTCTGTGTGTCCCTGTATGTGTTCAAATTATTTCTTCATTTTACAACTAACAGAGCATAAAAAAAGGACAAGAAACTAGCACAAGAGACTGCAAACGCTTTGACGTCATTGCAATAAGTTCGTTCGGTTGTTCAAATATTAAAATACATTTTATAAAAATTTCCTTATGGAAAAGAATTGATCAATTAAATTGCACGTTATTAAACCCCAACACTTTTTATTTGTGAAAAAATATTTATAACAACACAAGAAATTAGGTTCTAACATTAAGAGAAGGGAATTCCAACATTTTAAATAACAAGAATAAAATTATTTTATTTAAGATCGAAGAAATCTTAATTTAAGAAATGCAATCTACTTTTCAATCTAGAGTAAGCCGTTCTTAAATTAAGATTTTAATTAAAATGCTTTTCAATATTAAATATAAAAAAATTCAGCACAAAAATCTTGTTTCAAGATTTTTTTTATTCTAAAAATCTTATCTTAAGTTTTTTGCGATTGAAAAAATCGTGAATTTAGATTTTTCAATCTACCTGTTCTCACGTGTTAGTACTTTATTCAGATAGATTTAAATTTTTCTGCGTTTTATGTATACTATTTTACATTTCGTGTGGTTTTTCACAGCAGAAGATGTTGTGAAAGACATTGCTAACAATATTTTAAAAAATAAAAGTAAAGTACAATAAAAAATAGATGAAAAGAAAATAAAATTAAAGGAAATAAAAGAAATATAAGAAAGCAAAAGGAAAGGAAAAAAAAGATATGTTCTTCAAATAAAAATATATCTTTAAATTTATTTTGTATTTTTTTTCACTGGACACTATTTTTTTATATCATAAATTACCTCATTCGCACATAGTTCAGTTACACTTTTTTTATTTTTGTTTATATTTGTTAGTTTTCGTTTGACTTTTGTAAGTTACACAAAGATTATATTACCACACTTAATTATGTGTTCGAACATATCATAAAGGGTAAATATTTGCTAAGAGAGAGAGAGGGTATCAATTGAACGTTATGCGGCAATAGTTGATAGCTTCTGCTTCTGCTTCTGCTTCTACACGTATTTACATTGGACTTGTGTTATTGTTTGGCATTGTCGTTGTCTGCATTATTTGCCGTTTGATTCGTACCATTTTTCAAGCATGTCTACATGTTTGCATGCGCTGACAAAGGACAAAATCATCATCAGGTTTTGCTACTGCTGATGCTGATGCTGATGATGATGATGATGATGATGATGCTGATGATGATGATGATTGCGATGATGTTGTTTGTTGTATGAATTCCAGACTTGGCTGGTGACTTGGTTTTTGTGCCAGCACAAATATGAATGGGAGTGCGAGTACTTAGTGCTATGTTTGTATGCATTTCCCATTTGGCTCTTGTCATCTAGAATAAACAACGTAATTGCAAGTTTGTGGGGGCGACACAAAATATGTATGTTGGCGACAAATAATCCAAAGACTACAAAAACAAACGAGAATACAAGAACATCTTCAATATAGTTTGAATCTTTTGCTTAAACAGCGACTGTCGTTAATGTCAGCGGGCTTTATGATGCAACGACCTTTGACCGCACTGGACGTCTTCAGAAGAAAGTCAGGAAAGAGGAACATGCAACAAGCTACAACATGCTATAAAATTTATGGCACACGTGTTATACGCGGCATGCGGCACGCGGCACATACTCATACTCATTCCCATTCCCAATCCAACTCTCGATCCCAAGCCCATAACCATAAGCATAAGCCTTACCCGTACCCAAACTCATTTCCCGTTGCCATTTCATCTTCCTCTTCCCGGAACACATGGGGGCAACTGCTGGACAGCAGCGGCTGGAGATCTATGCGAATGAACTCTATGACAAGTTCCAAGTTTTTGTTTGGTTTACCTCATAATTTTTCGAAAAGACCCTAAACCTTTTTGGCCTATGCCGCTGTTTTACGACCTTGCCGCACCAAGTCCCGCTTTCATACCCTGTAAATATTTTTAGTAGTAAAAGTTGGAAAGTTTCTTACACTAGCATTCATTATATGAAATTCTCGGTGCCCCATTCTAATTGTTTAGAATGGAAAAGAAAAACTTGCAATCGCATTTGGTATTTAAATTTCATTTAATTCTTATTAGTTGTAACTTAAAATATTAAATTTCTCATTTAAATTACATTTAATACTTATTAGTTGTAAATTAAAATAACAAATTTCTTAAATTTCTTACTTAAATTGCATTTAATTCTTATTAGTTATAAATAGAAATATTAAATTTCTTACACAAATCAATCAAAGTTATTTGAATGATAATTTGCTAGCGTTTTTTTATAAGAACTTAAATTCTTTTAAAATTAAAGTGTTAATAACTGTGACCACAAATAATGAAACAGATAAAAATTCATTTCAAATTTTTCAATTTGTAATCATTTTTATTAAAACAAAGTTCTTAGCTTTAAGGCTTTAGTCGCTGTGTCTCATTTCATTGCGTTAAGAAATTATATTCGTTATTATAATACAAAATAAATAAATTTAAGTTGCTCAAAATTCGTGAATATTATCAATTTATATAAATAATATTATAATTAAACTTTAAATCCATTATTGTTTTGTAATTTCCTTAAAAGTATTTCTTATTTTATATATAATTTAATTAGTATATTAATTTTTTGTTGCAGGTCTAGTCGATCAACTAGAGAGAGATGTTACTGGGTAAGTAAGTAATTTATTTTGTTAACTCTAAAACTAACTCACTGTGATTAATATTTTATAATTTTCATTTCAACTGAAATTATATTTCGTATTATTTAGTATTATTTTTGTAATTTGTGAAATTCCTAATTATTAGCTGCAGTATTTATTATAACAAATCGAAAAATAAATTTCTTAATTGTTGTATTATTTTTGTATTTTTACTATTTATGATTATGAGCTTCACTTTGTTAAGCTCAAACTTCTACTCAACTTTAAGCTTAAATGCAAGGTATCTGCTTGTCTATTATACCCCCTTTAACTGCGCTTTTAAGTGTGTTATTTGCCCGCTGGCAACGACGCATCATTTGCCGAAGCGCCTCGCTTTGTTGTTGGACAATTAAAATGCAGTTTCACTGCGAGACATTTATGCTCCGCTGCCGCCAACTTGTTGAGTGATTTGTACACACACTCTCGGTGGGCGTTTAGTGCGTATGTGGGCGTGGTCGCCGCAACAACTATGTATGGTATCTGTGATGTTTTACTTTATGTGTTTGCCAATCAAGTTGTCAATGTCTTCATCGCATAGTCGAATACACAACTCAAAATTCGAAATACGATTTACAAATTCAAGTCGAATTGTTTGCAAATTTTTGAGAAGAGCAGCTGGTCACCACCATAACGAACATCCGGCTAATGTGAGCAATTCGCATTGCATACCTTGCTTTTCCACCCCACTCGAAGTTATTCGAGTTTTTCGCAGTTTTCCATTAGCAATTTTGAAGTTGTTGTCGCACTTGAACGCACTCTCAAATTCGGGAAAACAAAAAAAGAATTGCGTGTGGGTTGCCCCTATTTCACATGGGTCAACGCTACCAGAGATTAAACAAAATAATGACGCATAAATCCGGCAATGGAACGCGTTCAATGGTCACTGATTGCCGCCTCGCAAGAAATTTAGTTCAACTGCACAGAGAGTGAGAGAGAGAGGGGTGGGAAGAGGGGGAGGGTTGTTGAGCTGCGGTGTGCGGACTTCAGGGTTGTTGGATTATTCACATTTTTATTTTTATATACATCAGCTTCAATTGTATGAATATATTTATTAAATTTACCTAGAAAGCCTGAAGTTATAAAAATATAGAGCTATAAAAAAATAATAAACAAAGAAATGTATGTACATTAAAATTAATAAAAGTTCTCAACCGGATTCAACTGCTATCAACAATTTGCAAAATTTCAATTATTTAGAAAATTCTTAAATCACATATGCAAATTGCTTAATGTATAAATAGCAAATATTTGCTTAAAATTCATCATAATTTTGACATATTTTTCATATGTAGAATGGTTTTATAACTTTGTGCTTACAAGCAGAAGGATTCCTGATTTGGATGTAATCAGAAAAACTTGTCAAAGTTATTTAAGAAATACTTTTGTATGGCAAAAAATGCCTACTTCGTTGATTTGGCTAACAATCTGGAATATTTTGCACCCTGTGGTATATTTTGAATGCAGTACTATGTAAATATACCAAATACAACATTTAGTGTGATTGTGGTAAGTTAGTGTAGTATATTATAAGAGTAATACCACTTTGTTTTTATACATTATAATATCATATATATTATTATTTTTGCGGTAATTTAATGTGTTATATTATATTTTAAGAATAATACCGCACTGTTTTGCTTTCATTAAAAATAGTTCGTGGGCATTTAAGAGTCGAGCTAACACAGATGTAGCTTTACTACTTCTTATATGAGATAATAAAGAGAGAGAGAGAGAGAGAGAGGAAGAACTTTCTCTTTATCAAAACTTTTAACGCATATAGAGACCCTCATCTATATTCTGCAGTTGAATTGCTTAATATTAGGGCATCTCATAGTCGTATTCATAATTTGTTTGCTCTCCTCTCACTTTTCTTTGTCTATTTGCAACTGCAACAAGCTAATTTGAAATTTTAATTTCATTTATTGCCGCATAGACAGCGTAGAGTAGTTGCCAAAAAAGAAATGAGAGAAACGAAGAATACTTCTTTAGTATGTTGCTTGTTTGTGGTGCAGTTGGAGATGGAGAATTATGAGTGTGGCAGCCGCAGACAAGACGCGGACAAAAGTATTTCTGTTGGCTGCCAAATGCGGCAGCTGCTTTGAAACGCCGCCAAAGAGCGAGAACATATTACGATTAGTTGCCTCTATATAGAGAGAGAGTCTAGACTCTAAACTCCCGCTGACAAAGGGCAGAAAGGACAAGGGGAGATTGCCACTCGATGCGACAATTGTTGAAATTTAAGAGGCCGCGACGCATGTTGCAAAATGTCACAATTTGCTGGCGTTTGCGTTTTGGTCGCGTGCGGCACGTGATGTGAAAAATGATGCAACGCCGTTGAACCCACAATCATTGAGAAGCAGCAGCAGCAGCAGCACAAGCAACGGTGATCGGATCACAACATAATCTGGGCCACGTTATCACTTTGGTAAATACGAGTAGTAGAAGCGCCCAAGCGGCCAGCTCGAATATCAATCAATTGTAGTACTTTCTATACGACCCTCTCTCCCTCCCTCGCTCGAACTCATCCCTCTTTAATCTGAAAGACTCTCAACACATTTTGCAAATTGTGGGAACAATGTCACTCAGGGTTGAAAACTACAGATTCCAGCTTCGATTTCTTACAGCACTAAATAAAAGTAATTTCAATTTCGATTTTTAAGAACAAAAAAAAAAAATGAAAAACCCGTGAAGGTTATCAACACATGACGCTTCCAGAACCGATAAGCAGATAGTATTGAAAACGAAAATATAAAAAATAAAAAAAAATACATTGAGCGCATCTTGTCACTTGAGATTTGAGAAAGAGACTGAGAAACTGGCAACATCTATACTCAAATTTCAATTGAAGTGGCCCATTAAAAAAGGGCCACACAAAAGTAACAAAGTTTTGAAATATTTTTATACCTGCTACTAATAGGGTAGAAGGGTATTATAACTTTGTGGCTCCATGAAATGTATGTGACAGGCAGAAGGAGCAGAATGTAATAGTAAACTGTTATACAAAATTAGTAATATTTTGTATGTTTTTATTATATTATTGGTATAATTTAAGAATAATACGGCATTGTTTAACTTTTATTGAAAAAAGTAACAGTAAAAGTGAGCATATTTATATCGATATACCAAATAAGTATTTTTCAGTATATTAATTTGGTATACAATTAGAATAATACCGTATTTTTTTGTTTTCATTGAAAATGGGCTGCGGGTATTCCACAGTAGAGCACTCTCGACTGTTGCTTCCTTACTTATTTTGTGTATGAGTTTCATACGCGAGATAGAGTTGCAATTTTATTACTTTGAGCTTGTTAAAATTTGTTTGTAATTGTGTAAACTTAAGGTCAACTAAAAGCATGAAATAAGAGCAAAGGGTTACAAAATTATTATAAATAAAATGAGATTTTTAATATTCAATTTATCAATAAAGTTATAAACTTTTTAATTTGATTAATAAATTATGACAATGCATTGCCATTGCAATGGCATATTGAAAATAGTTGTACTAGATTCTAAGAATAAAGTCTTCTTTCAACTCCCCTTGACTCTTTGAATATTTAATCGCACTCTGAGCTAACTGACGTCATGCATCACAACAAACTACGTAGTAGTAACTTGTATATACTTTTGCTTATCACAATTATTGAAGACACTGTTCATCAAAACGTGAATTATATGAGAAAAAAAAACAATAATATTAATCGCATGTATGTATATAAATAAAATTATACATTCACATAATTTTATCAGACATCAGTTACTCTTTTTGATTATAAGAAACTTGATACATGTTGTCGAGTGTAACAGAAAAGTATCGATTGAATTGAAAACGAAATGAAGTATTTAAATGCTTTCAGTATAGCTTTGGGATTGTGCATGAGCAATACTATCGCAAAATGAATTGTGATACAATATTCTTGTTATTTTCTATAACATTTTTAATAAGTTATATTTCGTTATCGGGCGCTGATTGGTTTTGTGATAGTTGTGAGGAGAAAATTAGACCAATACAAAGGTTGCTTGATAAAACTTCAATAAAAAATAAACAACTCGAGTTAGAACTGCATCAGTGTAAAATTAATATTCATATTTCAAAAATAATTGAAAAAGAATTTATGAAACTAGACGAAAAACTCGATAAGCAACCCCACAATATCAGTCAAGAATTCAGTAAACTTTCTCAACTGTCGCAAGTCTCGATTGATAAGTTAAGTGCCATTGAAAAGCAGCAACAAAGTTCAAATTATAGGGAATTAAATACAATTACTGAATGGCAAGCAAAAATGTACGAAAAAAATAAAGAGCTAAAGGCCAAAGAAAACGAATGTGCTGATTTAAGAAACCAACTGAATGAGATGAAAAATGTCATTAAGGAAAAAAAGACTCAATTAATAGAAAATGAAAAGCGTGCAAAAATCGTTTTAGAGCAAAAAATTAAGGAAAAGTATGACGAATTGAAAATTATGAAAAGTCAAAAGGAGTTTGTGGAAGAATACAACGCTAAACTTGTGGCTAAAACGCACAATCAAGAAAATCAACTCTCATTCTATTCCACCTGTTGCAAGACAGAAAGTTGTCAAATTTTCGGCAACTCCACGAATGCAAAAATAATTAAAATTCCGGACGTTGAACCGATGAAAGTGTCATGCAATGACATTATTGCTGAACCTGGTTGGTTAGTGTTTCAGCGACGCATCGATGGACACGAGGATTTCAATCGGAATTGGACGGATTATCAAATGGGTTTCGGCAACGTGAAAGAGGAATTCTTTATGGGACTAGAGAGATTGCATCAAATAACAAAATCCGAGCCACATGAGCTCTATATTCAGCTCGAAGATTATGCGAATGAGAAAAGCTGTGCTCACTACGATCGATTTGAAATTGGCGGCGCCGATGAGAATTATGTTTTGAAATCGATTGGCACTTACTCTGGCACAGCTGGCAACAGTCTGCAGGATAACATTGAGCAACAGTTTAGCACCTATGATCGTGACAATGACTCCGACGAGATTAACTGTGCCGAACTACTTTCTGGCGGCTGGTGGTATTCTAATTGTGGATTCAGGTGCCTAAAATGCAATTGTGCATCTCTATAAATCATATATTATACCTCATTTCTTCTCTACGATTCTAGCAATTTGAATGGAAAATACGCAAAGGATATCTTTTGGGACGAATGGCGTGGCTATGAGTACTCATTGAAGTCTGTTGTAATGATGATACGTCCTAAAAACACTCAGCATCAATAATTCATAAATTGTACTTATGAGTGATTCTAAGAAAAACTGCCACTATATTTGATTATTAATAAATGCTTTACTTGGAATGACGTACATTTATATACATATTTTATAATATGTTGTTTATTATTCGTTTCATCACAGCTGTAGCTCAACTGCCTGCCTACCCTGCAATCGAAAGTGAATGCAGAATTTAATAAAACAAACTGTTTAATTTGATACGAGTTGAATATGACTTAATCTTGTATTCCGAGATGAGATGATTTGTTATATTTAACAAAAAGTCTAGGGTATACAAATCTATTAGCTTTTTCATTGCATCTTTCTGTTTGAAACTTTGTGGAATATTTACAATCTTTACAGTTCTGGGAATAAACAAACATGTATATGTGCATATATAATAAGAGCCCTGTGTTGAAAGATTGCTACTGTTAACTTTCCACACAAGCTGAGAATAATTCAGTCGTGTTAATCTATATTTTTCGAATTGTTTAATGCTTACACATGGCATAAAAACTGAGTCACACAAGCTTGTCTTAACAGTTGCTTTTGATGATTGGCGAAGTAAACATATCAAATTATTTATATAATCGTGCGATTAAAAGTTATAGCTATAATGCCACAACTATCAACGATTGTGATTATTTTGCTGGCGTGTGCTACGAAGCTTAATGCTAATAACTCGAATGACGAGGGCAGTTTAAAAAGTAAAATAGAGACAAATAATGAAAAGATACGATTGTTGGAACACCAAATCGCTATAACAGATAAGGAAATAAACATAACCAAATCATTTGAAGAAATGATAGCAGTGATTGCCGCTTTAAGGCCCGAAATGTTGAAAACCTACCCAACTTATTGTTTACCGGATGGAAAATCTGCCGGAACTCATAGCATTCATTTAAGTGACAAAACTATTGAGGTGATCTGTGATGCAGACACTGCCAGACCCGGTTGGATTATAATCCAACGACGCATCAACGATGATGTCAATTTTGATCGATCTATGGATGAGTACAAAGATGGATTTGGCAACTTGGAGAACAGTTTTTTCATTGGACTTCGCAACTTGTATGCATTGTTATCAATTCAGCAACACGAACTATTCATAGCTCTCGAAAGTTTAAGCGGCGAAACGCGTTATGCCAGATACAATAACTTTCAAATTGCCAATGAGAATGCCAGATTCAAGCTGTTATCTTTGGGTGAATATGAAGGAACTACTAGCGATGGCTTAAGAGATTCATTGGGCAAGAATTTCATAGCCTACGATTCCAATAAGGGAACAGAGGAAAAGACAACTAGTAATGGTTGGTGGATTGACGAAGGTCTGAATGGCATAGGAAGGTGAGCTGTTAACGAATTAAAAAAGTGCAAGAAATCTAGTTTTAATTGTATACTTTTTCACTTTGTTTTGTTAGCAATCTAAATGCTATTTCTAGTCAATGGAACACTTGGCCAGTCGGCTTCAAGTCTGTGAAGATGATGATACGTCCGATAATGCAAACCAATCGCTCATGTGAAGCGAAGGAAGAACCAAAGAAAGTTCAAAATATTGCGACAAAGGTTTGCAATTGGTTTGGGCTTTAAACTTTATTTTTGAATGACTGTGAAAGCATTTATTTCGATATTAATATCTTTTATTTTGAATAAATATCAGAATATCTCTTCGATGGGTCATTCAATTGTTTTATGGCGAATGTTGTCAGCAAAATAACCATTTTATTTTTATGTGTGCCAATAAAAGCTCTAAAATCATCACGTCGACTTTGGGAGGTATTTGTGTTAGGTTCTACGGCTTGTAATATTTAACACAATTTCAAAAGTTACTTACAACACTGAACATCAAAAATTTGCCACGTTCTTTGAAAGTGGTTCTGAAGGCAGGCACTTTTACCATTTCTAAGAAAGGTTTTCATTGTATTTTTGTTGAAATGTTAATACGAGCAAAAGCTTCGATTTTTAACATTTTTATTCAATAATAAATATTTTGTTTTTTCCAAATTTTGTTTTTGTCAGGTATATTTTGCAAATGAACAAAATAGAATCAAATTCAAGGCCGTCGCGTTCTTATCGCAAGCACTGATTTTAAGTATATACTACTTCCAAAGAGATGTCAACAAATGCCATTAGATGAGGCAACAGTCTATGCAATTAGAGCGCTCAAAATATAACAAACAGACAGAAAAAATTCATTTCATTCTTTAGTCTATTTTGTTGATGTTGTTGTTTTTTATAACCAGACAATAAAAGCCACACACGCTGCCTGCCCACTGCTCAGTGGATGAGATGAAAGAAGATGGTACCATCATATCTAAAAGCGGCCACATTTGACAATGACGCTGACAACGTGTGGTCCATTGGCTGCTGGGTCGGGCACCGAGACTTGGGAGTTCAGCTCTGAGTTATGAAACACTTTCGGGGCGACAAAGCAAAGAAAAAAACCAAAACAGAACCAAGGCGAGAGCGCTAGAAAAAAAGTCGTGCAATAAATAAAATGCTTCAGAGTGCACTTCAGATAAAAGTGGGGAGCCAAAAACCACAAGAGATGAAATTCAAACGAAAATGTGGGTCAAGTTGCATTTCACTTCAAAAAAAAAAAATAATATGTATTGTATGTACATATATTTTTCTTGTGCGCAAACAACTTCATCGGAGAGCTAATCGACAGCTGTAGCAGAAAATAAAGTTATCAATGTTTTCAATGTCAGACGAAATCAATAAATCGCATAGATAGAAATTATTTCCAGGTGATTAGTTGGGTGTCCATGTCTTACACTCGACTGCACCCGATCGACAGCATTCGTTGGCCAAAAAATTGATATGCACAAAAGGTAAATCCTGAACATACGTTCCTTCCATCGCATACCTTTCCTCTACCCAAAAACTCAACTCTGGACGCACTTACGCCTGACTGATTTTTTCACACGTTGCCAGCAGTTAGGCTGGCAAAAATCATAAGGCAAATTACATTGGGGTCACACACACACACACACACACACACACACACACACGAACACACATTCATTCAGAGAGGGGTTAGCAGCCAGAAAATAGCTGTCAATGGCCAATGCCAAAGTTTGTTGGCCACGTTTACCACACGCTTGCCAAAAGGAGCCACAACAACAATAATTTATAATTCAATGAGTTAAAGTTGAATGCAATCCGACATTGCCAGAGTTTTAGACAGCTTACACTTGCAGAAAAACGATTTATTTAAGCAAATTTTCGCAAATACAAATATTAAACTAAAAATATAGTGTCTAATTTAGATTAGATGGATTTCATCAGAAAAAATGCCGCCTATATTTTGTACTCTATGGTATATATTGAGTGTATTGCTATATCAATATACCAAATATAGTATATTTTGAATGTATCAATACACCATGTGTAGAATTTGGTATATTCTAGCATTTTGTAGTATATTTTTGGTATATTTTAAGAATAATACGGCACTGTCTTGCTTTTACTTAAAATGGGTAGTGGGTATCTCCCTGTCGGGCACACTGCTTATTAAAAATATGAAATTAAGTAAAGATGGAAGCCTTTATAAAAACGATTGTATTCATTAAATAAATAAACAAGTTAACTTAAGAATATAAATAATAAAAGTGATCATATTAATTGCATTTAGTATAAAATATTATTATATTTTTTATCTATAGTAACAATATTAAGTAACTTTTCGAATAAAAATAATAAAAGTGACCGTAATAATAATTCAATATTTAGTTTGTGCAGCACAATTTAATTATATTTAGTATCAAAAGCATATACTCTGTAATTTTTCTCTCAGTGTAGCTTACGCACACATTCGTATTCGCATCGAAACACACGCATGTGTGCAAGTGTGTGTATGTGTGTGTGCTGTGGCCCGAGGGCGCATGCCACACAATTCACCTTGAAGGCAACTGAGAAGCGAAGATTAATTGCAGCAGCGCCTTTTGTTGCCGGCACTTATCTCGCTCCCTGCTCGCACTCTTCTCGCACCTCGCGTTCCCTCCTCCTCGCGCTATCGGCACGATAAGGAATTTTATTCGCTAGCCTCCAACGACCCAAAGACTCAAAGTCCAAGCTACTCTCCAAAAAGGGTAGACGACGACGACGAACCAGGCAAAAGACGTAATTGCATTTTGTTTGGCATCTCATTTTAGTTACGGTCTGGCAACTGTGGGCAACAGTCGAGTCTCTCGCCTTGCTTTACCTTGCCACCGCTTGATGATGTGGATAACGTGGGCCTACGAGCGAGCATAGGTGTCGCCTTGGCGATTAGGCAACCAACAGCCATCATCAGAGGCAGCAACATCAGCAGCAACAGTAACAACACAAAACTACTTCAATGAGTGCCCACCATGAATCAAAACTTAGTTTACCAGAAGCTGAGTAGAGAGAGAGAGAGAAAGGGAGATAGAGCGAGAGAATTGTGTGTGACTGACTCGATTCGTTAACGCCGCCTGACTGTCACAAGACTTTGAATAATGTGGCGCTCATTTGAATTATTGTTGTCGCCATCCAACAACAACAGCAACAACATCGACCCTCAAATGGCCATCAACAGTTGGCCAAAGGGTTTTAGGCTGTGCCCTTTTAGCCAGAATTCAAGCCGGAGCACTCACAATTTGTCTCTCAACCCAAAATGATCTAACGATGCTCTGTCATGTGCACTCTGATAAGCAGCCGACTATGTAGATGAATTGATAATGAGAGCAAGAGCAAGGGCAGCAGTTAGCAAGATTAACAGCATTGGAATGTGGAGTAGAGTGATGGGAAATACGGAAATGGAAGGGGGGAGAGAAGTGTATTTGAAGAAGAACTCGTTAAATTTAGATTACAACTCTTATTACAATTATTCAATATATTTCTTTACCTTTAATGTTAAATGTTAAAATGCTCAAATACAACTGAAACTGCTCTGAAATAAATGTGATTCAATAAAGAATTCATTTTCAAAATTCTAGATTAAAATCACATTTCTTTAAGAGCAGTCTAACTTATATTCCGCACAAATTTGTTTTGAAAATTGTCCAAAAATATTTTTTAATTATGCATTAGATTCTTTATTAAAATAATATATATTTATGTTAACTTTAACATAAACTGGTTTCCTGTAACCACAGTTATAATACTACAATTTCATATTTTTTCCACTCAAATTTCTTTTGTTAATTTAATTGTTTTATTTATTAAGCTCAACATTAACATTCTTTCTCTTTAACATTCTATTCATGGATTCAACATATAGAGTGTTAAAGTACATTAAAATTTCTTTTGTTCAGTTGTAAAGTTGTTTTGAAATTCCTTTTAGTATTGTATTTTATGAGTATCAGTATTTTTAGAATTGAACAAAGTGGTTCGTCAGGAAAGATCTTGACGGTAGAGTAAATAAAACACGTCTATCTGCTTTGACTGTTTAATCGCGACTACATATAATCTGAATGTAATGTATGTTAGTTTACTTTATTTCAACAAGTTTTGAAATGAAACTATTATTATTAGTATTAAAGGTATTACATTCATTCCGAATAATTTATTGACTTATAATATTATAATTTACATAATTTAGATTTAGATTTGCTTTTACTAACCATTGACTTTCACTACTTTCAATTTTCATCATTTATTTTATTTATTTTAATTTAAAATAAATCTACACTTATTAATTTCTATAATTCGTATCTATCTTAATTGTTGTTTCTTCAAAACATCTCAATTTGTAAGTATTCAGCATTGAACGAACTCCCACATAAATTTATTGACTTTACCTTGATTAAAGCTGTTGACTTTTCATTCATACATTTCACCGCTTTCTGCCCATGATTAACACCCAGTTGACCCGTTAAAAGGTCTCTTTAACTTTACTCCCACCATCAGAGTTTGCACTGAACAATGCTTCGATTATTGTTGGCGCCAAGTTTGTTTGGGATTTTTATTTTTCATGACGATCTTTTCAATTTCAACGGTTGTTTTTCACATGTCTAGAAAAAGATTTCAACCTTTTGTATAACCTAACCTTCTGCTAACCAGCTTTCAATCGCACAACTATAAAGGTTCATTTCTTTTGGGAGCCCCAATCTAACACTTGATGATTAAGCGGCGCCTCGATATGCTCACCTGTTGTATGTTTGGCGTTGTGGTACATTAAATAGATGGATTTTATAATTTGTTTGTATCGCTGGGTCGAATGTTACGAGCGGCGCCTCCACCCGAGCTCCTCTCTCCCTCTCCTCCATCTTCCCCTCAATGAAACACGCTACTCAATTTGATTTTGTTTTTGTTGCTGATGGTTTGGGGCCACACTTTGTGGAGTGAAAGTAATTTTTGGTATTTTTATGGAGAGTGAGTGAGAGGTAAAGCCGGTGCTGTATAAAGGAGAGAGCGGGAAGGAAGTAGAAAGAAAGAGAGGCAACTAGAGAGATGCCATTAAGACTGCATTCCTCTTAGTGCGCTGCTTGTCAAACATTTTCTTTTCTTTCTTGACTGGGTGTTGAAAGCTCTTTGGCTCTAAAGAGCATCCCAGCCACAGCACTTCACACCGAATTGCTCAATTCCCTCTCTTTCTCTCTCTCTCTTTATCTATTTCTTTCTCTGTTCCATTCACATTCTTTTGGCTTGACGAAAAACGATTAAAATAATTGGCTCGCGACGTTTTGTTCGTCTTTTGTGTAAAAGCCATTTGCATCTGATTTATTGCATTATAAATTGTGCGCATGCCTAAGTAGCTACGATTTTTTTTGTGACAAAAATTTAGAAAGTTGTCGTCATCGAGAGAACAGACAACAGACAATAAATACAGTACCAAGGCATTCTGCATTTTATTGACGTCGCATTCATAAATTATACCTAATGAGCCAACGCGTTGGCAACAACGTTCATTGCCACAGCCCAAAAGCAGCTAAACACAGAGCTTCTACTAAACTTTGGCCGTGGTATGAAATTATAATTGGAATGGAATGTGCAATGAGGCGTAGCTCTAATGCAAAACCCAAAGCTACAATTTATCAACTGGAAATTGACATTACAACATCTAACAATAGATTTGTCTAATTCAACTGCTTGAAATAGAAATGATTCTAGTAAGATTTGAGTAATGCATACAAGAAATAAGAAAACAAAAAATTAATGAATACAAAATATGAATTACATTTAAATGGAAATTTAATAAAATTAACAGAACAAATATTATTACAAAGTCAGTAAATTTAAAAACATAGTATGCAATTATACAAATATATAAATTTATTTTAGTTTTAATATTTATTTAAATTTAAGATATTTGCATTGAGATGTGTATATATACATCAATATAAAAATATATCCTGAATTTTATTAAAGATTCAAATTAAAATTTAAAAAATTAAATATTTTAGAATGTTTCTGTTCATCATCAAAAATATTAATAAACAATTCATTTAAAAAATTGTTATATAAATTATGAATAAAATTATTATAAGTAAAATCAAAATTTTTGGTCTTAATTCAAGATTACATAACGGAATGGCGAATATTAACATAATAGCTTAACTTACATATGTACATGAGAGTTGTTAGAAAGCACAGTTAATTTATTAATGTTGCGAGATCGGTAATATTCAAGCTAACTTCAATCCAACATATGAAATTTTACAAATAATAAGTTTTTATAATTTAATTGAAGCGATTGTTTGTGAGCTTTTCACTTTAAGAATATATCATAATTTATATTAAACATTAAAATAAAGTTTAATCTTTCAAATTTGTCTACAAATTCAAAATGAGAAATTAAATTTATATCATAAAATCTAATTAATTAATCTAATTACTGTTTAAATACAAATTTGACTGCCATTAAGAAATTTGTAAATGATTTATTTAAATAAATCATAGTACCAAGAAGTTTAAATTAATATTTAAATATGAATTTAAATGCAGTCAACAAAATTGTAAATGATTCATAAGCAATAGTTAGAAGCAAATTAGTAAATAACAAAATTCAATTTAACTTAAGCAACAACCTTAAAGAAGAAATAGAATTTTTCCGTGCTGCACCTACAATGATGATGATGTGTATTTATGCGCTTGGATAAACAATTCTATTTGCTTATCGTCGTGTCCCACTTTCAGCTGTTCATTAGAATATTGTTGTTGCCGTTGCAGTTCGTGGCTCGTTTGTTCCGCCCCGGCCTATCTTTCAAGATAAACATTTCCCAATTCCTCAGCACTTTTGTCACCTGCCCACGCCAATTTGCGAGTAAACGCTAGAAAAGAAAAAGAAACCCTCGTGTGTGTGTGTGTGTGTGTGTTGTCTTCAATTTACAGTTGTTGCAATTACAAATTGTCATATCATTTGGTTTGATAAATCCCTTTTTGTTTTTTACGCTTCGCAAGATGATAGTGTAAATTTCCTATCGCTTCTCGCAAATATTTACCAAAAAGAAGAAAAAGGGGGAAAATTGATCAAAAGCCCAAAGCCGCCCCCAGAGAAAATGCAAGGGAAACAGAGAGAAGGGAGAAAAGGCAAACGCGTGCCAAGTTCTTGTTATTAATCAAAAGCACACAATTTTTTAATGATGTTGCCGCATGACATCGAATTGTTGCTGTAGTTGTTGCACGGTTGCGATAATATTTGGATTAGTTCAAGTCAATTGCATTTTGGCAAGACGCTCCACACTTTTGCTGCCTTTTTCCGAGTGGCGCGTGCAACAACACGATGCTGCAATGAGACGAATCTAATGTTGCACACGTGGCCTGCAACTATCCCACTGAGTTGTGCTTTTTTTTTGGTGGTGGGTGGTGGTGGGTGGTGCTCCACTAAGATAGCCGGGGCGAAAAAGCAAAACTGGCCAAGCCAAACCACCAACCATCGAAGTTAAATGTTGTGTTAAGATTAGCAATAGCCAAAAACGCCGCCACAAAAGCGGCTTATCGACCTGGCAAGGGTTCGAAGTTTGGAGTCTTTTCATACCCACTACCCATAAAGTAGAAGGGTATATAAAACTTGAGGAAATTTAAATTTAAGAAACACTTTCGTATTACAAAAAAAAACGCCTACTGCAATCGGGTCTTAGCTGCTTTACCGAGCAATGCTCTATGGTATATTTTTCAATATACTAAATATAGGTTTTAATACATTTTTGTATTTTTGAGGTTTATTATTTTGGTATTCTTTTAATACCGTACTGTTTTTCTTTTATTAATGGGTAGCTGGTATATTTTGAATGTAGTATTATATCAATATACTACATAAGCATTTTAGTATTTTTGCGGTATATTATTTTAATATAGTTTAAATACCGCACTGTGTTGCTTTTATTTATGGGTAGCTATCAATATACTAAATATAAAAGTTAGTATTTTTGCGGTATATTTTTTGGTACACTGTTTTGCTTTTATTTGTGATAACCTGGTATATTTGGATAATCTATATCAATATACTAAATATAGATTTTGGTATTTTTGCAGTATATTATTTTAGTATATTTAACACCACATTGTATTGCTTTAATTCATTAGTAGCGGGTATGTCTAAGTTGAGCAAACTGTAGCTTTCTTATTATTATTATTTTTTTTTTGGGGTTGCGGTTTTTGTATCATGCAACTACGTGAGTGGCATGACAACAAAATGTGTGTGGCATGCGGGTTAGCGACATGCCCGAAATATTTTCTACTCTTGTTTTCCTCTGCTGCTGCTATGCTCCTTGACTGCCTAATGACCCCGGCCAGGAAGTGTGCGTGTGTGGGTGGGGGGAGGGTATCAGGCGCAGGTGCTGTTGGCCATCAAATATGCTCACACTATGCCTAATTTATAGCTGTGTGCGTGTGTGTGTTTGTGCATAGCGCTAAATGCTATACAAACTTCAAGACAACCTTATCGTAGGTTCCTTTTCTTGGGCATAGAGCATTTAACACCTTGAAAAAACGTTGCGTGTGGCCATCAACACAAGAATTGGGTAGATAAAACTGTACGAGCTAATCGGTAAACGGAGATTTACTTTGATCGTGTACGAGCTCTTAAGAATGAGCTCACAATTGGTACGGGACATTTCATTGCGTTTTATGGTCGTTAGAGAATAATGGCAAACAGATAAGATTATTAAAATAAATGTGTATTGATATTTTTTAATTTTATAGTTTACAATTAACCTTTACCTTTGTCATACTTTCGTCTTTTCAATGCTATTAATATATTTTCTGTTAAAATTATATCTTTCGTTTACAAATCTTATAATATGTATTTATAATTTTTATTTTATATGCTTTTGCAATTGTATTTTTTTTAAATGAATTATTATCAACTTGGAGGAAATAAACAAAATAAAGAAAGAAAGAAAATTGTGTAAGCTGACTAGAATAAATAGATAATTTATTTTAATAAAAGAATTTCTTATGTAAGGGCCTTAGTTGCTTTGGCTGACAATCTGATATATTTTTTACTCTATGATATATTTAAAATGTAGTACTATAACGATATACAAAAGATGAGCTTTGGTATATTTTAGGTTAGCGGGTGCAGTAATAATGAAGAAGCTTATATTATTTCCAAATTAATACCAATAAAAAATAGATGAAGTTATCACATATGACATTACTAAAAGTAATAATCATTTATTTAGAAAAAATATTGAGTATATGAGAATCATGTTTGCCATATTTTTTAATTTATCGATGGCAATAAAATCAAATACTGCAAATTGCATTTAAAAAACGAAAAATGAAAAAGTGGGAAGCCTTCTACTCTATCAAAAATATACTGCTACAAAATTGTTATCGCTGTCTGTTGCTTCAAAATTCTTTTTCGTCTGTCATATACACACGCACTCACTCACATACACACACACTCACGCATACGCACACACAATCTGAACTGTCCTGTGGGCAAATTGAATGGCAAATTTGTCTGCACACAGCAGCAACAGCAGCAAAAAACTTTTTAATTGAAAAACAATTTTTTGCAATTTCTTGTTCAATTTTTTTTTTTGGTTATTCTGCAGGTGAATGGTGTGGAAGAGGGGATTGCAGCAGAGCAGCGGGAAAGGCAATTCATTTTGACTTGCCTTGCGCTTTTTCGGACATTTCAAGTTCCATAAATGTGTTGAGATATATGTTTCTTTTCCCCTTTTTTCCTCTGTTGATTCGTATAACTAGTTTCTGTAAGTTTCAGGAAGTAAGGAGAAGTGATGAGGCGGTGGTGGGTGGTGGGTGAAGCGATGTTGTGGAGCGCCGGCGGCCATTTATTGACTTGACTTCCGTGCGTATGTCGCAATTTCCGGTTTACGGCAAACGAAATAAAAACGTAATTTAATGCTGCATGAAACGGAATGATTGCCGTACCACGTAGTCGATTGGTATGTGTCTAAGTCACACAACATTTTACGCTTTAATTGAAATCGTTAGATTTGCTACTTTATGCACACAACTCAAGAGGCTGCCATCAAGTCAAGAAGGAAAGCCACAGGTCCGACAATTTTATTGTATTCTATTATAATTTTCACACTTTTGCTTTGAGTTGTGCTTTGAGGTTTTTGAGTTTGATTTCAAGTTTTTCAAGTGTTTTCGCTTTGCATGCAAATGCATTTGGTCATATTTGTCGTTTTTATGGTGCTCGATTGATAAGCAGGACGCACTGGAAGGCGTTGACATTAAGCCACTGGCTGAGTGGTAAACGAGGGTTGTCAGTGAAGTTGCTTTTGGGGGTCATTTGAAAACTATTTAGTTAGAAAGTTAAATTAGTAAACTTATTAAACTCTATGTTGATACTTTATTTATTTCCTACCAAATACAAATGCGTCTACTTTTTGCCAATATATCTCATACACTTGAAACATTGATAAAGTATTTAAATTATATTTGATCATACTTTTTTTCAAAAGAAAAAAATATTTATTCACTTTTGTTTCAAATATTTTTTATATATTGAAAAGTTTTCAAATTCTTTATCCATAAACTGCCTAAAATACGTTTACTTAAGTAACATTAGTACACTAACTCTGGGTTTAGTTGTTATTTTCAAAGTTTTAAGTTAGTGCTTCTTTTTAGAATATATTTAATATTATTTGCCAGAAGTTCATAGTTCGTATTATATTTTAAAAAAAATGCCTTTTTTTCAAAAAGAATATTGTGGACTTACTTAACTATCGCCTAAATCTTACCCATAGTTTATTTTTTAAATTTGATGGAATTCTTATCCACAACTTTTTAATCTTTTATTGACATAGAAATAATTGAAATTTGTACCCTCATTCAATGCGAATATAAATGTATTAAAAACTTGACTATTTCCCATTGTGTAACTTTTGTTGCTCCCCTCGCTGAGCCGCTAACCAATCGAACAGCCGCACACCTGCCGTTGTTGCTGCTGCTGCCGCTGCGCTAGTGAGCTACTAAAGTCACCTGGTTTATGGCGCGATGAAACTGCGGGCGCTCCATTTGCACTTCCAGATGCGGGTTAAGCTCTCCAACTCGCTCTCGCTCTAACCAATGCTCAGTCTCGCTCACTCTCACACTAACTGCTGAGAACTGGGCATTAGCATTAAAGCGGATCAGTCAGTCAGTCATCGGCAAGTTTATAGCTGCAGCCGCGACTGCAGCTCTCACAAATGAATCGGCGATAAGCCGACCTCAGCTCAGCTCAGCTTCGATGGGTTCAACAAACTAAACAATGGACCAACCGCTGGCGTCACTTAATTGAATTACCATTGACCAGAGAATGCAGCCGTGACCACGACTTCGATGGCATCCATCGAATGCCAATATGAGAAGAGCTGCATGTGGAAAAATAGTTTGAAAAGTCATCCAATTGCTGACACATTAGCGCATAATTTGCCAATCCAGCATAGCAAGCAAAGTGTAGAGCTTCCCCACAAAATTCCCATACTCAGCAACATTCTCTCCGTCTGCGCTCTTAATTAACCGCTTCGGTTAGAAGAGAAATTAACTCGATTGCGCGTTAATTAGACGCGCTGCGTTTAATGAACTCTTTGTGACCCAGCCAGCATCCAATAAGAACAGTCTCTGTGCGTGTGTGAGTGTGTGCGTGTGTGTTTGCCGTATTCAATATCTGTGTGTAGGCGGAGATTTTTCTTCTGCGTTTTTTTTTACAGTTTTTAGGCTGACCAGTTGGTCATCATCTCGACAGCAGTCATGAGGTCAGTTGAATGATTACATGGTGTCATTCACTGAAGCCGTTCATCATATGCATAATTAAACTTTGGGTATTTAATACCCAAAACATAAGCTGTTAAAAATGTTAAATGAATGTGAACAGAGTGAAAAATGTTATATTAAAAGAGCAAAGGATAGGGGATTAAATATTTACTACTACAAATTTAATTAAATAGTTATTATAATCAAATAAAAAATGTTCCTAAAATATAAAGAAAATTGCAATCAAAATATTTTATTTTATTTTATTCAACTAATTTATAAAGTAACAAAATAATTGATTATAATATATGTATATTCGAATAGTAAAAGCAATCAATCTTATTCCCAAGAATTTTTTTTTTGATCAAATTAAAACTGCTTAAAAATATGAACATTTTGTAAAAGTTACTAAGCAAAATAACAAATTTGAACTATATTTGATTGACTGCTTAAATTACATAGTAGAAAAGCTGAAGAGAATTAAAATTTTGAATCAATATTATATAATATGATGTGAACCGTGAAGGTTTATTCTTAAATTTAGATACAAATTATAAGAAATTTCTAAATTTCCCAATTTTAAAATTCAAGATTATAATCTAAATTCAAGAATGGAAAATTCCACTTTTCCGTCTAAATTTTTTTCTCTGTGTGCTATCATTTCTCTTGAATATCTCATGATTTCATTAATAATAAAGCCAATAGCTGTGCAATAACTAAACACTTCTCTTTTAATTAAAATAGTCAATTAAAGCAAAGAATTTATGCTCTTAAAGCTAGTTTCTTAACTGAGCACTCAACTCGCATCAGTTGTAAAGTTGATGGATAAAGCATTAAATACTCTGTCGATTTCCTTTCGCAGTAATTAAAACTTAAATAGTTATTTATATGTATTTTGCAAAAGATAGCACCGAAATGCTGTCCACTTCTCATTCGTGTAATTAAGTCAAAATTATGACATTTGACTTCATTTATAAGCCTAAAATACGAGTTGTTCGCATCTTTTGATTAAACGGGTTGTGTAGTATTTTATTGATGTCGATTAAGCCACACTTAAAAACCAAAACTGGTTTCGAAATTGTTTTATGGCCATTCAATGACAGTTGAGATGTGCCGAACGAATGATTAACGATGAATTAAGCTAAATTGGAGCTAAGAATTGTATAAATAACTGACATAAATTTACAAGAAATATGCTAGAGCTTAAAGAATTCAGTGCGCACTCAGTTTAGCTATGAAATGTATCCATGAGATACTCTTCAATTGCATGGCACGCGTTCGATTCCCTCACGGGCCATTGAGTGTGCAAATAAATGCGCTTAATTAATTGCATTTTTGCACTTTCGAGTGCCGAACCAATCCCCTATAAAAAAAAGCTGCCTGCCTACAATCGATGCAGATGACTCTCAACCGCTCTCCCCCTGTCTCTCTCTTTCTCACGTTTATTCGCTTGTTGGTTGACTTCAAATATGCATCAATAAACTCAATTAAACGTGAACGAGAAACGCTTCAAATCAAATGCACAGCAGCAGCTGCAAAGTGAGCAGCTTCCTTTCAGCTTCCATTGGCGGGGGAGTAAATAATAATGATGCTCAAAATGATGATGAGGATTTACTACATTTGATACCCTCTAGGGAGAAACAGGAAAGTGGGATGCATAAAGTTTGCCAGTTGCAACTTATTATTGTATATATTTGTATGCATTTATACAGTGAATTAATATTGAGTGAATACTTCGAGAATTTTTAAATAGTTTTTATTACTCATTAATAATTTGTATACAGTCTTTAACTTTAAAGATTTTATTACATAGTTTTTAAAAAACAAAAGATGTTTTTATTAAAAAATAATATAGAATTGTATATGATTAACAATCGTCCATTTAATACTTAATTTTGACATGCTTTAAAGTTTTGATTACTAAATATTTGTAGTTTAACAAAAGTACTTTTATTCCAATTATATCATTAGGTTTTTTGGTTCTATTCATCATGTATTAGTCGACGATATGTAGTTCTTATTGTTATAATATTAATGCTAAATACTTCAAGTTCTATTTGCCATGTTATAATGTTGAAATATCTGTTCTATCTTTGCTTAAAACATGAAGGATAATTACTAATGAAAATAATTACTAGCGCCTTACAGGGTATTTAATAGTTTACTCATAGCTATTTCTGCTGGCAAGTTTTTCATATTTTCTTTTTGAGCCCAAGTCTTGGGCCATGTCAGGGCATTAGTTGGGTTGTCGTGGAGACATGTAGGAAGCTGAGGATTTGCCAAAGGGAACAAGATAAACTGAGGTGCCAGGTGTCTGGAGCATGATGTTGTTGTGGGCGTCTTAACTTGTTTGCCATGAGCTGCCACCACTCTCTATGTTTTTTCTCTGTTTATACCTGCTACCTATAGAGTAGAAGGGTATTATAGCAATCTCACATATGATTTCAACGTAATACTTAATATATTGATTCTAACAATATGATATATTTTGTACTCTATGGAATATTTGAAATATAGTATTATATAATAACTTATAACAATTAGACATACAGTATATGTTAAATGTAATAGTTATTGATATACCAAATATAGTATTTGGTATATTTTTAGTATGTTTTGGTATATATATGGTATATATAAATATATATGGTATATTGATTTTACATATTTTAAAAATAATACCCCACTGTTCTGTACGTATTTAAAATGAGTAGCGGGTATCTCACCGCTGCTCACAATCGAGCAGAATCAACTTTAGCATTATTGCATGTTTTTTTATGTTATTCCTGTTCACCTGGCCAACTGAAAATAGTTGATTGTAGTTAGATGCGGCCCAAACGCATCTTTCAGCGCGTTGGTGGAGCTTCATTTGTTATAGAAACATTTGGACATTGAATCAATCTCAAATTCGCCAGGTGACGATTGAGCGAGAGACTCGAGGGGAGCCCCCGCAGTTGGGGTTAAGCGTAAGCGCCATAAAATTAGGCAAAAACAAACAAATAAAAACATCAAATAAATAAATCAATTTAGAAACAAGTCTCAAAGTAGCCGCACTACGAATTTCCTTTTCGTTTTCGTTTTCAGTTTTCATTTTCAATTTGAATTTTCGTTCTCGTTTTCACTTTGAAATGCAAACCAAGGAACGCGTGGCGCATCCGCTAATTATCTGTGGCAACTACCCCCCGCAAATGTGTCTTGCAGCCACAGCAATAGTATGTGTATGAGTGTGTGTGTGTGTGTGTGTGTGTGTGTAAACAATTCTTCGGTTCTAAAAGTAACATTAAACCCTTTGCATTCAATGCCTTTGACTGATGCGCGCTGGGCAACTGTTTAGCCGATTGATGAAAGGGGTAACAGGGACATGCTTTGGCTATTCTGGCGGGGGGTATATAGATCAAAGTGTTCAGTTTTTTGTACTCTTCATCTGCTGCTCCTCTTCTCATTCCCATTCCCATTCTTTTTTTGACAGAAACAAACATTGCCCTGCACTTTATTTACATTGGCTTCCGGTTGAATTTGAATTTCGGTTTCTCGTTGGTTTTTTGGTATATTCCATTTTTTTAGTTCTTTGGTATTTTCGGAATTTTATTTGTTGTTCTAGCGAAAATAAAAAGCGAAAAATATGTTCGAGTCTGAATGGGAACGAAACTCGTTGGCAATTGTAAACAATTTGTGTGGGGAAAAGTCAACTGCGTATGCAACTTAATGGAAAACATGCGTGTGTTTGTGCGTGTGTAGTTTACACTGAATGGAATTGAAATCATATCAATCGAAATTCGATATAATCTCTGGAATGGACATTCAATGAGATTTCTTGTGCTTTAAACTTGGACCTTTTGGTCGGTAAAATCGTCACGACTTTTCATTCAATTTCAGAACACGTTTCCGTTGTTCTCGATATAGTCAAGTCGTATACCTCTTATATACCCCCCTTATTATCTGAAACGTTTATCGAAAAGCCATAAAGTTTTCATTATTACGCATTTACCGTTGCCTCTGCGTTTAATTACGTTTCATATTAAAGCCAAGAAAGGGCCAAAGACACAAAAAACACAAGAAACAAAAAACAAAAAACAAGCAGCAAATCCACAACCCAAAACTCGAATCCCAAATCCAAACAATGGAGCCAAAGAAGTCGCTGTGCTTCTTGCGGAATCACGTGCCATGCGCAACGTTCTAAATTTCAATTGAATTCAATTTAATTAGCTGTAAGCGTAAGAAAAAAATCCAAACGCTTTGGGCCATCATTATTATACAGCTTGTACCAAGCTGAATGAATCGTTCTCGAATCTTAATTTGTATGCATCGAAAGTAGCTTCCAGTTGTCTTGTTGTCTGTCGTCCAGGCGTGTACAATAATCACACTGACATAATTTGCATTTAATAGTTTTTCCCTACTCCATTTTGGGATGTGTTCTCTTCTTAAGCTTTTTCATTTTTCTTGGTATAACCAAAAGAAAATAATAGCACATTTTGTTCTAAATTAAAAATGAGTTGAGTTGAGTTGAGAAATTCAGAAACTAATAGAAAAAAATGTATACAAATTTCATAAGTTAAAAATTATTAGTTTTTGTTCCAAATTGAAAATGAGTTGAGTTGAGTTGAGAAATTAAGAAACTAATAGAAAAAAGATATACAAATTTCAAAAGTTGAAAATAAATATTACCAGCATTTTATCAGTTCTTCGTTTTAGACTATTAACTATATTAATTTTAATTTAATTTAATTTCATAAATGCCTTCAAATTTTTGGAATATTGACATATATGTAGTAGTAGTTCATATTACCATCATACTATTATAACATTTTATTTATTTTATTAAGTTAGATATAATATAATATACCATATTAAGTCTTTGGGAAAGTTGAAAGTTCTTTAAGGTTTTTCCACCTTCCCAAATGATAATAGTATGACGATAATATGATATATGATGATGATGTGATATGATATATATTTATATATATATATATGTATATGTATAATATATTTATCAATATTCCAAAAATATATATATAAGCAACATTTTTTGTGGTAAAGAAAATAGATTTATTTTAATCAAAATTTTTTTACGTGAATAAATATTTTACAACATTAATTAAATACAAAATACGAGTCTGAAATGCTTCATATGCATATTGCATTATTATTATTATTCTCAGAAACTTAAAAATTGTAAATTGTAATACATGCAGTATTCTTTTGCTCTTTAAATGAACTCTAATTGTATATTTTGTATTGTTTTCAAACTGAATGACCTATTTAATGGATACTAACTGCCGCCTACTAAACAGTTGTCTCATTATATTCATCACTAAATGGCCAATGCGAGTGGAAAGCGTGTGCGGAGAATCATTCCAATTGTGGCTGGTCCAAATCCGCTTGGCAAATGGAAGCACCACAAATGGCAAAGTAACCGAACTGGGCTGGAATAGGATATTTAATTTGCAGCCATAATTTCATTAGAGTAACAATGAAACCCTTTGTGACTCCCACTCCCCCCATTCCCCTGCAATCATGCGCTCTAGATACAATCTCAATGTGGCTCTTCGCTCGGCGGTTTTGGTGGAAATTCAATCAGAGCGGCGAGAGTGTGGATGTTGTGATGTCCAGGATGTGCGGCAGGTTTATCAACAGTATACGCATTTCAAAGCAAACACTTTAGGCAGATTTATGCACTCACACACACACACACAGAGACAGACAACCACACACAATCCGCACACACAGACAGACAGAGAGAAATACACAGATAGAGATACAAAGTTTATCTTTCGCCGTTTTCAAGAACACATTTCCAAAGAGAGAGAGTGAAGGATCTGTTGTATCCTGGCCATATGCATATTTATTAATTTGCGTATGTGTATTTGTTGGCAACTGTGTGTGTGTGTGTTTACACGCTGCTAACATATTCATAGACAATTGCCAAATGTAATTAAATACGTTTACAAAAGCTTTTGCTTTTGCCAACTCGACGCACTCGCATTTTGGTTCAGTTTGAAGAGGTTCATTCGTTTTGAAGGGGATTTTGAGGTTTGAGGCATGTGTTTGTTGCATGCAACACACACACATTTGCATTTACTGTTTTGTCGTAGCTACAATGGCAATCGCTGTTAAATATGACTCTTGTTCAATGTACCCAAAGCTAATTAATGTTGCAACATGTGGCATTGTGGCAAGCTAGATTTATCATTGTTACGACATTTTGCTATTATTATCATTGTATTTGACCACTTTTCTAGTGCGTTTAATTATTTGTAAATATTATTATTTCAATGTATTTGCTTTCCAAATGACGTCAAAACATTCAAATTTCAATTGAAAGATTATTGCACAATCATATTATTTTACATTAGTGCTAGGCTGAGTTTGTCAACGTTATTAATATTTATTTTAATTTTTATTTATATTGCAGATTCATCATGTTGTTCAGGTAAGAATATCAAGTGAAATCTTTACAAAACTAATTTAATTATGGTTGTTATTTGAAGATGTCGAAATAATAATAATAATCTCTGATTGTTTGTTAAGAGAGAATTTTACACCTGTTTTATTTTAAGATTTTATGCTAACTAAAATGTTGTTTTATTAAAGTTTCATTGCATTGCACTTTAATCGACGTTTTTAAACCATTTATTATCACAAATTAATAACTAATATTATCACAAATTTTAACTATTTTAACCAACTGGAATTCTGTGGCATGGCGAAAGTTTTTTAGTTGTTTGACGTTTGATGATTTCCTAAATCACAAATGATTTCATTGCTCTCCTGTATTTCTTAGACAAATTGGGACAAAATTCAATTTTTCAGCTTCATTTTAATTTGTTTAACTTTGGCGCACAGCTGAGTCCTCAAATCAATATCATTTGTACACTTTATTGTTTGGATACAGCCTATGTACTATCTTGCCAGAACACTTTTGGCACTCGACTTTCAACTCTTTGCCTTAATCTCAGAACAATCCCATCTGGTGCTCTTCTCACTGAACAACTGTATCTTTGTGATTCTCACAGCAATTGGCTCTGGCAAAGTTTTATTAGAAAGCAAAACTTTCTTTGTCCGTTTCTTGTCTGTTATAGAGATGTGTGTTTGGAGTCGAAGCTTTGCAGCTGAGCCCGAGTCGAAGCAAAATCAAATGGCATAAAAAGTTGCCTTTAGCTGGCACCCAATAACAATGGGGTTGACAGTGTTACCAGGTCTTATGAGATTAGCAAACGTAAAGCCGATTGTAAATTTATAAATAGCATCAAATGCTATTGTAGTTGCTTTCAAATGTCATTAGAGCTGAGTTGCTTTCCTCCCTCGTATCTCCATCTCATGTGGGTGTCTGACACACATTCGCACATTAACGACACTCTGAAAGCCTTTTTCCAAGGGGAGGACATTTTTGCCATACATTTGTCAACTTGTCGTTGTCATTGTTGTTGTCTTCGTTGTTGTTGTCTATCTGCTGTTCTTTGACATCGCATCTTGGCAATTAGTTAATGTCAAACAAGCGCACTAACAATGGCATTGGGTGAAACTAACAATTAAAAATTAGATTAATCTTGCAGCTGTGTGCAAAATGCATAATCAACTGGTGTGAGTAGAAATATCAACTATTTAGACAATTTGTTAGTCATGCTGTTGAGCTTTATGCATTGCAATTAATTGACACTTAACGTAATTATAAACTTTGATAACTCTTTAACTACTTCACCTAATATTCATTTAAAGTATATTTATAAATGAATAATTCTTAATTTTGATTGCAAATTATTTGAAGTTGTTTAAAATTGCTTAATTTAAAAACTCTGAAGCAGTTGCAAATCAATTCAAGCAAATGTCAACAAATTATTCAATTCCTTACTTTAAATGAAAGTTGGCCCAAATTTTTAAAAATTGTCTTCAATTCATTTATTTTCTTACACTACTCTAGGAATATCTACTTTTTTGGCATTGATCAAATCAAAATTTGTATTTACGCAACGTATCCCTTAGCACTTTTTTTTAATCCTTAAAAGACATATCCTTATTATTATTAAAATAAATTAAATTTAAATTATAAAATAATACATAATATATATATTGCTTACACATTTATTTCATTTATTTTAATAGACATTTAAATTTTAAAGTAAATGTTAAATTTGTCTAACAATATTAATTTTCAAATTTATCCACTTATTAGATTTAATCAGAAGACTTTTATTTATATGTTATAATCATAGTAATCATCTTTATCTTCTTCCCTTTCACGTACTTTAATTCGAGAGCTTGGAGTAGTTGTTGTAGTCGTAGTTGTCGTAGTTGTTGTAAGACATTTGCTTGAGTCTCCTTGCAAGCAATTGAGTTTGTTGGTAACTTCATTTAATGAAGAATTACATTTTGTCAGCTCAGTTGTTGTGTCCCTTAGGGTAAATCCATTGCTCATAAGCTCATATCTGATCTCTCCATACGAATATTGACAGTCATCTACAAATTTAATACAATTATATAATTTACAAAGAAAATCCCTTCTTATGTGCCATACTTAATTCTTTCTTCAGATTCGATATCTCCGGATTCGAAGAATCTTTATTTTTAAGCTTGATTTCACATTCATCTAAAAGAAATTAATATTAACTTAACAATTTAACAATCCATATACTCTACATACGATGGCTATGGCGAACATCAATGCTCTCATGATATTGAAAACTCAAATCCATTTGACACGATTCTTAAACAGAAAACACAATTTAATTTCAATATCATTTTTGGAAGTTAACTTCTTACCTAATAAACTTTTTTGGTCGCGTTGATATTTCTTGAAGTTTTCATCGCTCAAATTCGAGTGATTCAATTGAGTTTTATCTGAAAATAAGATGTATTAGTTTTGCTTGATTTATCCTAATTATTCTCATAAATTTACATAGTTCACTTTCGAGCTCTTTTATTTTATCATATCGCGTCGCAGCTTGAGATATTAACTTATTATTTTCCAGGTTAACTAAAATAAAAATATTATTAAAATCAAATTGCGCAAACTTTTGTATATCATCGTAGTTTACTCTGCTTGTTTGCTGACTTCAATTTTGAAATTGTAGCATTATAGTTTTTAATGGTTGTTTGTAGATTCTTTATTTCACGTTCAGTTTGGTGCTTGTAATCGGATGCTTCCTGCTTAGCTTTACTGGTTTCATTTATTTGAATATCCAGGAGTTTTGATTTGTTTTCTAGCTGAGCTTTTTGATACTCGATTATCTCATCTTTTAAATTTGATTTAAATTCGATATTATCGTTATTCGTTTGGATCGTTTCGGTTGTTGATTGAAGCTCCTTGTTTGATGTCACTTTCTCATAATTCTCCGAACTTGCATTACCATCCTTTTCATTTGGTAACTTAGTTGTATCTTCGCTTGGTAAATTAGTAGTTGAACTAAATTCACCATTTGTTGGCTGTGAGTTTACTGTCCATATTTGCACAATTAAAAGGAATACAGCAAATAATTTAAGTCTCTTTTTCATATTGAATTTAAGATTCGCAACCGTTCACCAGTCGAGACCAATAACTACTAAATGATGTGGATAGCTCGCAGCGTAGATGAAGCTAAAGTAAATAATATAAATGAGTGGCGAAAGCTTAACAATCAGCACTTTTTAAATATATATATCAAGTTCCGGTAGCCAATCTTTTAACTTGCTTTTAATGCTGAAATTCACAACGACAAAAATTAAGTTCCCAATGTTTCTAAATATAAATTAACTTTCATGTCCATATCGCATCCTAAGCTTCAAATAACATTAACTAAACTCCTTCTTTAGCAGTTATATGCTTGTTTGTAGTATATATACATACATAAATAGGCCAGTGAACTCACCGTTTAATGTTTAATATACCCTCTACCTTTAGGGTAGAATGCTGTTTTGCCTGCAGACAATGTATGTAATAATGTAAAGAAGGAATCTTTTTTTGACCTCATAAAATATTTATATTCTTGATCTCAGAGACTATAAGAGATAGAGATATAATTTTTTCGATCAAGTTAGTTGCAGATCAAGTTTGTTTCATATTTTTGCCACGCCCACTTCCGTTCACGCAATTCGAAAAAAAAACAAACATTGAAGCTAGAGATTGGGACATATAATAACAACTATTTTAAGATTCCTGAAAATTTGGATGCTAACAGATAGAAAATGACGAAGCTATTTAAGAAATACTTTTGTGTGGTAAAAAAATTTGATTTTTAAAGCAGGTTTGTAGAATATTTATAATCAAATGATGTGGGTTGAAATCTCAAATACTTAGACAACTTTTGAGTCATGTCGTCGAGCACTACCTTTGTTTAATCCTTAAAAGACACATCCTCATTTAACAAAAATAATATTATTATAATTTTTCATACAATTTATTAAATTTATGTATATTGTTTGCACATTTATTTATGTTTAAAAAATATTTCGATATATAATTTTATGTAGAAATGTCAGGGATACTAATCATAATTAAACTCTTCACTTTTTATTATTGGCATAAAAGTAGTAGTAGATGTTGTAGTTGCTGGAATACATTTTTCGCCTTTCAAGCAATTGATTTTATTAGTAATTTCATTTATTGAAGAATTGCAGCGCTTTAGCCACCTTGTGTAGCCTCTTAGTAAAAATCTATCTCCGCTTACGTGCTCTTTGATAGATTTGTAAGTATTTTGACAGTCATCTACAAATTATAACACTTTACACTTTACTCAGAAAAATCCATTCAATGTGCCATACCTAGTTTCTTCTTCAGAGTCGATATATCCGTATTCAAAGATTGTTTATTTTGAAGTTTCTGTTCACACTCAACTAAAGAAAAGTAAAATAATTGAATATAAAGAATTTAACAAGCTAAGTACTCTACATACTCTGTCTATGGCGAATATAAATTGTCTCATTTTGTTGTGATTTCAAATCCAATTGACACGATTCTTTAAAATCAAATACAAATTAATTTAATATTATTTTTGGAAGTGAACTTCTTACCTAATAAACTTTCTTGGTCGCGTTGATATTTCTTGAAGTTTTCATCACTTAAACTCGAGTGATTTAAAAGGGTTTGAACTGAAAAAGTGGTATTAGTTTTGATTGTTTTATTTAAATTATTTACATTAATTTACATATTTCACTTTCCAACTCTTTTCTTTCATTGAATAGTCTATCAGATTGTGATATTAACTCATCTTTCTCCTGATTGACTAGAATAAAAATATTATCAAAATTATCAAAATTCGCGAACTGTTCTAATTCATTTACTCTGTTTGTTTTCTGACTCCAACTTTGATATTGTAGAATTATAATTATTAAGTGTTGCTTGCAGCTTCTGTAATTCGCGTTCTTTGCCTTCAATTTGGAGTTTGAAGTCGGATGCTTCCTGCTTAGCTTTACTGGTTTCATTTATTTCAATATCCAAGAGTTTTGATTTATGTTTTAAGAGAGCCTCTTGATTTACGATTGTATCATCTTTTTGCTTTAATTTAAATTCGATAGAATCGTTATTTTCTTGGATCACTTCGGGTGTTTTCTGAACTTCCACATTTGATGTCACTCTCTCATAATTTCCCGAACTTGCATTAACTTCTAACTTCTCTGTCCATATTTGCACAAATAACAGGAACACAACAAATAAATGAAGTCTCTTTTGCATATTGGATTTTTACAAGAGAATTTTCGATTCACAACCGTTTACCATTCAAGACCAATAACTACTAAATGTTATGGATAGCTTGCAGCCTACTTGAAGCTCAAGTAAATAAAATGAGTGGCGAAATTTAAACAATCAGCATATTATGAATAAATGCGTAGAACAAGTTCCGGTAAATAATCTCTTAACATGCTTTAAATGCTGAAATTCACAACAACAAAAATTTGATTCCCAATGTTTCTAAAAATAAATTAACTTTGTTATTCATCACATTTATCACATTTTAAGCTTCATATTATATAACATTAACTCGCCGCTTACATAGTGGCAGCTCTCTGATAAAGTCAACTGCGGCCAAGAATATAAAATAAGTTTATTATACCCTCTATAATTAACTTATAGGGTAGGGTAACTTTGGGTAATCGACAAAAATCGAATAACAAGTGTAATTTTGAAACAAGAGTTGCGAGTTTGGGTACATAAAATAATATCTATAATCTTTATGATTCCCTTAATTGCGATCAGATAGAAAATGTAAAAGTTATTAAAGAACTTTTTTTGTATGGGGAAATATATGAATATACCAATTATAGTTTTTGGTGTATTTCAGTATTTTTTCTATATTAAGTATATTAATAATAGTTTAAAAATATTACCGATCAGTTTAGCTTATGCCTTGAAGAGGTGAAATTTGAACAATCAGCACAAGTTCCTGTTGATAATCTTATAACGTGCTTTAAATGCTGAAATTCTCAAAGACAAAGAATTAGATTTCCAATTTTTGTAGTAATAAATTTGCTCTTATATCCATATCATATTCTAATCTTCAGATTTATTAACTAAATCCTTCTTTAAAATTTATATGTTTGATTGTATTATACATACACAGGCCAATGAACTTTCCAGTTACAAAGAGTCAGATCTATGATTAAGACGGTTATCAACGGAGACATAAGTTTATTTTTAATGTGTTTGTAAATATAACATAAATTGTACTTGAATCTATACATAGTTAAGAATTAAAGAAATAGCAGCATAGTTAAAGATCATTATTTATTATAAAGTATTTGAAATATAATATTAAATCTGCACATTTTATTTATTGAATTATCTTAAATAAACATTGCCTTTAATTCATTGTTTGTGATATACACCTTTAATAAAAATCTATTCTCAACTTTTAGGAAAATAGAAAAAGGTTTGTCAAAATCGAAATACGTGTAAATATGTGTATTACTTTTGTTTTTATAAAATATTGTGATAAATCGAGCAAGTAAATTGAATCTGTTTAATTTGTTATGTATTTTTTTGTGTCTTGCAAGCATTTGAGAGTGTTAGTAATTTCTTCTAATGAAGAATCGCATTTTTCCCACTCAGATCTTACTTCCGTTAAGGTCAAGTCAGTGGTCTTTTGCTTATATCTGATCTTTCCATTAGCATATTGACAGTCATCTACAAATTAGAATGTTTTACAATTTACTAGGAAAAATTCATTCAATGTTGCATACCTAGTTCTTTTTTCAGAGTCGATATCTCCGTATTCAAATATTGCTTGTCTCTAAATTTCCGTTCACAATCAACTAAAGAAAAGAAAAAAATTGAATAAACAGTTTAACAAGCCAAATACTCTACATACTTTGGCTATAGAGAATATCAATTTTCTCATTGTGCTGTGATTCCAAATCCATTTGGCAATATTCTTGAAGAGAAAACACACTTGAATTTACAATGAATTTTCATAGTGAACTTCTTACCTAATAAACTTTTTTGTTCGCGTTGATATTTCTTGAAGCTTTCATCGCTCAAACTAGAGTGATTTAATTGTATTTGATCTAAAAGTAAGAAATATGGTATATGTTTTAAATTATTTATTTAAATTAATTCTATATTTACATATTTCACATTCCAGCTCTTTTACTTCATCGTATTGCGTCTCAACTCGAGATATTAACAAATCTTTAAACGTGTTAGCTAAAATAAAATTATCATAAATATAAAATTGCAAAACTGTTCTAATTCATTTACTCTCTTCGTTTTTTGACTCCAACTTTGATATTGCAGCATTATAATTATTGAGAGTTGTTTGCAGATTCTGTATTTCGCGTTCTTTGCTTTCAATTTGTAATTTGTAGTCGGATGCTTCCTGTTTAGCTTTAATGGTTTTATCTATTTGAATATCCAAGAGTTTTGATTTATTTTCTAACTGAGCCTTTTGATATGCGATCATAGCATCTTTTTTCTTTAATTTAAATTCAATTATATTTCCCGAACTTGCATTATCTTCTGAGTTCACTGTCCATATTTGCACAAATAAAAGGCACATAGCAAATAATTGAAGTCTCTTTTTCATATTGGATTCTTAAAAGGGAGTTTAAGACCGTTTACCACTTGAGACCAACAACTACTAAATGTTGTGGATAGCTCGCAGCTTAGTTGAAGCTAAAAAAATTATATAAATGTGGGGCGAAATTTAAACAATCAGCATATTATGAATAAATGTGTAGAACAAGTTCCGGTATACAATCTTTTAACTTGCTTTAAATGCTGAAATTCACAACGACAAAAAATTAGATTCCCAATGTTTGTAAAAATAAGTTAACTTTGATACCCATATCTAAGCTTCATTAAACGTTACCCAAATGCGTTTTTTAGTTGATATATTAGTATATGTTTGATTGTAGCATATATACATAAATAAATAGTCCAATGAACTTGCCATTTACATAGAGGCAGCTCTATAATTAAGTCAACAGTGGTCGAAAATATAATTTGTTTGTATAGATTAAATATTCTTTTACTTGAGTGTATACTAAGTATGGAATTCAAGAAATTTCACACGCATAGTTAACGGAAAAATTTTATTCAGTAAGTAATTCAAATATAAATTTGGCAACGACACAATATGTACTTATATAAGTTGTTTCATATTTAATTTATTCGATTGTCTTAGATATAAACATTGTTTGCTCATTGTTTGCGATATACACAAGAATTTTATGAATATAAAAATGTTTGTCAAAATTGAAATGTGTTTAATAGGTAATATGTTAGAAATATTAAATCCATTTCAAATGAATAACCTCGAAGTAAGAGTGTACTTTTCTTCTTGTACAATATTGTTGAGGAAGTAAATTTATTCTTTTCAATTTTCTTCGTTCGTTCAATTAAAGTACGGGCGAATCTTCATGAGTTGGGACTTTGCTCCATGTAGTTTCCACTCAAATTGACAATTTTTTGTATACCACCAGCCGCCCCTGCCATCATCGGCGCAATTGAAATCTGAATTCCCAATATTATTTCTATCATACGTAGTAAATTTCTGATTTTTATAGTGATATAAGACATGATAGTAGCTATAACTCTCGCGATTTCCGATTTCTTCCAATTCGTACTGAGATTCTGCATCTCCAATCCTAAAGTTATCATAATCTGCGGAATCTGTAAGCTCCTCATATTCTGCAAAAATTTGTAACTTGTATCGTCTCAAAGTGGTAATAAGATGTATTTTTTCCAATCCAATGAAAAACTCGTTTTGCAAATCGCCGAATCCATCCACGTATTCCTTCCAGGTCTTATTAAAGTCTTGTCTTCCATCAAATCGTTTCACAATGATTATCCAACCATCACCATCACAAACCACATTAAAATGTTTTCCATTTTCAATTTGTATCTCGTGAACTCCAGCAGAAAGGTTTAAGCAAGAGCTTGGAAGATTTAGAGTGGGCGTCGATAACCACTGATTCTTCATAATGCATTTTTTTAATTCATCTGTTTTAGAGTTTATTTTGTTCCTTAATTCGTCACCCAATGAATTGCATTCATTAGCTTGAAATTCGGCAATATTCCGTTTCTCCATGACAGCGTCAGCCTCAGCATGCAACTTTAAGAATCTTTCCTTCAATTCAGCTTCAGTTGAAAAATATAAGAATTTCCCATGATTAAATTATTTCATGATTCGCAATGGACATTTAGATCTGATTTTCTTACCTATTGTAGTTTTGTTGTCGCTCTCACATTTTTTGAAGTTGTCATCCAACAGTTTCATACAACTTGTGTGATTCAATTTGTTTTGTTCTGAAAAAAATAAGTGTTACATTCTGCGTGCTTTATCCAAATCATAACTGAACTTACTTAGTTCATTCCTCAGCTCAATTATTTCGTTACCTCGATACTGATTAACTATAATAAATTTAACATAATTATTACATTGTACTAACTTTTGTATATTAAGCTTACAGCGATTGTATTCCAATGTCAACTTTGATAATTCAGCATTATTCTTATTGTTGGTAGTATTGTAAGATGTTATAATTGATTGTAAATTCTGTATTTGGACTTGGTAATCAGATGCTTCCTGTTTCAATTTACTTGTTTCTTTTATTTGAAAATTCAGAAGTTTTGTCTTATCCTCTAACTGAACTTCTTGACATGCGATTATCTCATCTTTTCCCTTTAACTTTGAATCGATATCGCAAATATTCGACTTGATTTGTTGAATATCACTTAATATGGTCCATAGTTCGGAATTTTTCTGGGTTTTACTCTGTGCTCGACATTGCGATAATTGATTTTCCATAGTTGATATCATCTCATCATAATTGATTTTGTCTTCGTTTATGGATTGTGATTTCACTGTCCATATTTGCACAATTGTTAGAGCTACAGCGAATAGTTTGCTATACTTTTGGATCTTCATTTTTTACGAGAGAGTCCACAATTGCATAACCGCTTGCCGCTTGTGACCAATGACTACTAGATTTTGTGAATAGCGAGCAGCAAAGTCGAAGCTAAGTTGAATAACATAAGTATAAGAATGAACAACCTAATGCTATCAGTGGCAACATAATCCATTTTTAGCAATCAACATAATGAGCGCGACAACATTATTCAACTTTTAATTTTGCTTAACAAAAAAAACTGGAATTTCCGGGAGCAAATCTTAAATTTTATTTGTTAGTCCAAAGTATTAAAAATAAACAAGTAAGAAAGCTGGACTATAAGATACCCATTACTCATTTACAATATTAGCAAAATATTGAGAAGTTATTGTAAAAGTATTCCAAATAAATATATACCGAAATAATACTTAAATATACCGGAGGACATTTTTGGTATATAGATCTCAGTTGTTGAAGCTGTTTAAGAATATATGTATATGTATATGTATGTATATACTCCATGAAGACGGAGAAGCCTCCTTCTGCCTGTTAGATACATTTCCTGCCGACCCTTCTTCTCTATAAGTAACGGGTATAAAATGCTAAGGAGCACAACACAAAATTGTGCGCGAAAAAACTATTAAATACAAATTATGTCAGTGGACGCTACCTTTGATGCATACAAATTAAGACTCGAGATCGATTTATTTAAACAATAATAAGGAATATATGACTGTTATTTCAAGGTTCACAGCTGTAAGAACATTTCCTGCCGGCAGAATGTTATACTTATTAGGAGTATTGAAACTGTTTTTAAGTCAATTTTTCACATTTTTCAATCTTGAAAAAACCTTTCTTTTGTGTGGACTTCTTCAGATACTCTCTGATTAAGGGCATTACATTTTTTGTTCAACTTTTATTTTCTTAAACAGATAACACCAGTTCAATTGCATAATACATACTTTAATATTTGAATATGTATTGGGTAAAGACATTGCAAGTAATATAGAATGAATAAAAATGGCACGTTAAACAAGTAAAGTATTTAATTTCCATTCGAGATGGGGCGAATCTTCATGATTGTAGACTTTACTTTAGGTAAATACCAGCGTATTTCGCCATCGTAGCGCGCATTAAGATTACTGAAAGTAGATCGTATTAAATTATTGCTTTTAATTTATTGTTTATTTTAACTCACCTATTACCACAGTATTTCGAATACCACCAGCCGCCCATGCCATCTTCAGCGCAATTTTCGACGGAATGTACAATATTATTTAGATCAAATGTTGTAAATTTTGTTTTAAGAATCTCAGCTAAAGCATTGAATTCATCGCCTTCGTAGTGGCCGATTTCTTCCAATTCGTACTGAGATTCTGCATCTCCAATCCTAAAGTTATCATAATGTGCAAAACGTTTACCCCACTCAAATGTTACACCAATATGTAACTCGAATCGTTTCAAGCTTGTAATAAGATGAAGATTTTCCAATCCAATGAAAAACTCGTTTTGCAAATTGCCAAATCCATCCATGTATTCCTTCCAGGTCTTGTTAAAGTCTTGACTTCCATTTGATCGTTGCTGAATGATCAACCAGCCATCACCATCGCAAGCCACATTGAAATGTTTTCCATTTTCAATTTGTATCTCATGAACTCCAGCAGTTAAATTTAAACAAGAACTTGAAAGTTTCGGAGGCACAGTTGGTAACTGATTCTTCTTTATAAAGCATTCATTTAATTTATTTTCCTTGGAGTTGAGTTTTTTCGTAATATCAGCATTCAAAGCTTTGCATTCTTTAATACTAGCTTCTGCACGCTCTATTTCATATTCGTATGACCCACGTCGACCATTTAAATTTGACAAGCTTCTTCGCACTTCATCTAAAGTTGAACAATTTTAAAATTAGCCATGAATAATAATTTAATGATTCTCATTGGATATTTGGATGCATTCTTCTTACCTTGCAATTCTTCTTTGTCACTCTCACATTTCTTGAAGTCATCATCAATCTGTTTGATACAACTTGTGTGATTTAATTCAATTTGATCTAAACAAAATATGAATTATGTTACATTCGACTTGCTTATCATAAGATGACTAAACTTACTTATTTCATTTCTCAGCTCAATTATTTCGTTATATTGAACATGACTTACTACAATAGAGTTTTCATAATTATTAAATTGCAATAATTGAAGTAGCTCGAAGATGTTAAGCTTACCACGTTTGTGTTCCAATGTCAAGTTGGATTTTGTCGCATTGTGTTGATTAATTGATGTATTGAAAGATGCTATAATTGATTGCAATATCTTTATTTGCTCAATGTAATCGAAAACTTCCTGTCTAGATTTAATAGTTTCATTTATTTCATTATCCAGGAGTTTTGCTTTGTCTTCTATCTGAGATTTTTGAGATGCGATGATCTGATCTTTTTCCTTTAATTTCAAATCGTTGTCACAGTTCTTCAACTTGAGTTGTTGTATCCCACTTAATATAGTTGATAGTGGAGATTCGGTTTGAGTTTCATTTTGAGCTCGACAATGCGATAATTGCTCTTCCAAATTTGATATTACATCCTTAAAATTCACAGGCTTGATTTTGCCTTCGTTTAGGGGAATTAGTAGTTGCATTAAGTTTTATTTCTGATTGTGATTTCACTGTCCATATCTGCACAATTATTAGAAAAACAGCGAATAGTTTGGGATACGATTGGATCTTCATTTTTTTAAAGAGAGTCCACAATTTTATAACCGCTTGCCGCTTGTGACCAATGACTACTAGATTTTGTGAATAGCGAGCAGCCAAGTCGAAGCTAAGTTGAATAACATAAGTATAAGAATGAGCAACTTAATGCTATCAGTAGCAACATAATCAACATTTTAGAGGAGCGCTCGATATTTAACATATTTTTTTGCTAAACAAAAAAAAACTGGAATTTCCGGGAGCTATTCTTGAGCTATACAACAACAAGTTCGTTGTGTGTCCTAAAAAAACGAAAGATAAATTAATTATAATTTCCACACCTTTTATGGTAGAATATAATTTATAGTCTCGAAATAGCAATGTACTTAATTCATTTGAGATATTAATATATATTCTTAAAGTAAATTAGCAATTCTCACTTGCAATACAATACAATTACTTAACTACACCAATCGATGATGATATGATATATTTTAAATGGAAAAGTATATGCGTATATCAAATATAACTTATGTTATATTTTAGGAATTTTTTAGAATATTTATTTTATATATGTTTTTGCATTGTTTTGAAGTGATATAGTTTTTGAGATTTATGAAAGGTCAGATAAACGGAAAAAGGAAAAAGTAAAGCTAGCTTCCCAATTCATTTGATTAGGAATATTTTCGAGTAAAAGAATGTGCGAATACAATAAATTGTATTAAATATTATAAAAACATATAGACAATGATAAAAATCAAATAGTCGTTTAGTACAAAGTATATTAAATGTTGCATATCGAAATTATAATCTGTTGTTCGTACTTTAAATACAGTAAAATATCCATTTGGCGAACTTTCCATGGCTGGTCATCAAACCAAAACGAATGTTGCATAAAGTGTAGCTGACTTAAGGAGTCGTGTGGTTAAAAGAGTTCTCCAATTAGAGTTTCACTGTACATATAAATGTATTTTGATTCCACAAGAAGCAATTACGAAGGGAGTCAAAGACTAGCAGCTTAATCAGCGGCTAAAGAAAAGGTCAAGTACGAGTCTTTCGCTAATTTGTTGTTTCCCCAAGAATATATATGTGTGTGTGTGTGTGTGTGTGCGAGACATTGTCAAGTGTTGCGGCTTTGTCACGTAGCAAAAACTTGACTCGCAAGTTGTAGCACACACACACACACACACACACGCTCAGTACGGTTTCGTTGGCGGCTAATGAGAGCAACAGCCGTCGGCGAAAAGTGCAGACCAACCCCAGCTACAGCTCCACAGCACAGCACAGCAGCTGCAGAGCAACAAGCAAATGTGCCGCATGAGGCATGTGGCATGTGGCATTCCATATACTATTGTACCATTATGCAGCTTTGGGGTACTTTACATTGAATCCGACTCCGACTCCAGCTCCAACTCCAACTCTGGCTCGAATTTAGACTGCGACTTTTGTGTGTGTAGGAGATGCCGCAAGCGTTGCGGCTGAAGCTGATATATTTTTATTATGCTAAAATAATCGGACATAGTAGACAACAAAAAAACCAAAACAAAATTATCTGCAAGATGCATCTGAATATTGCAAACAAAAGATAAAAGCCGAATGCAACCGACAACCGCTACCTTGCCCCCTGCCTCCTGTCCGCATAATAGTACTCTACTACTACTACTAGTAGTTGTTGTTGCTGTGTGTGGTACATGGGGCACGGTTGCTGCTGCCGCTGCTGCTGCGGCTGCTGCTGCTGCAACAACGTTTGCCTTTCGCTTGCAGCCACGCAAAAGGTGATTTATTTGAACATGGTTATCAACTTAGTAGAATAACAGGAGCAGAAAGCGCCGCACACTAACAACAACAATAACAGCAACAACAACACGAATGAAAAAAAAAAACACAATGAAGAACAAACAATGCAACGCGCCGCATCGCATCGCATCGCGTCGCGCAACTTGAACTTGTGGCGAGAAAGTGGAGAGCGAGAGAGCCGCAAGATACGATTGCATTTACATGCATCCGTATCGATATCAGAGCGCCTTCATCGGGGCGTGTGTCCATAAGCTCGCCTTTGACTGCTCCCCCTCTCCCCTTTCTCTCTTGCTTCACCTTCAACTGTCGCTGTGCGCGCCCAAAACTCACACACACACATAAACACACACCCACAGCTGCCTTGTGGCACGATGCAAAATGCATCTGAAGCCGCTGTCTGCATTTTGGGGCTGGGTTTTTTTCGCTTTGGATTCAGATTTGGATTCAGATTCGAATTCGGATTCGGGGTTTGGTTTCTATTTTTTTTCTTTTCTTTTTTTTTTTGTATTTCCAACTGGCAGCCGGCATACAATTTGGCCGGCAGCGAAATTTATTTGAAATCAATGCTTCTTGTTGCATTCTTCAGTTGCCAGTTGGTTTTGTTGTCCTTATTGTTGTTGTTGTTGTTGTTACTATTGACTCTTAGCTTCTTGCACCACTCGCTGCAACGACAGCAGCTGTGGCAACCGTAAAATAGTGGCAAGTGCGGGCGCTACAATTTTTCGCATAGAGCATTTAAGTTTGTTCTCTGACTAATTTAATGACAAGTGTATGTTATGAGAAATAAGTAAAGTTAATCTTAGAATTTTACGCACTGAGCCAATTTGAAATCCACATTAAATATGGCATGAAGAGTGAAGTAAAGTTGATTGTTTACAGACTTTGTTAATATCAAAATTATATTATATAAAAGATATCTTAACATCCATCCAGCCAAGAGAGAATTTAATTTAATTTTTGCAAGAATATACTAATTATATATTAGTTATTTTTTATAGCAATTTATGGCAGACAAAAATCACATTAAATTATATCATAACAAAAATTAATTTTAATAAATATGCTTTTTACCTTATATTTAATAGGCCACAATTTTTCAATCCCGTTTAAAAAAAATAAATTAAAAATAGTTTTATTGAAATAGAAAAAAATACTAATATAACAAGTTTGTGAATATATTTGTAGACCATCAAATAAGAAGTCAATTCTTCCGGATTGTTAAGTTTGACGAATCGTCCAATCTTTGCAGAAATTATATATGTAATAATTTTTATTTTAGTATGCAATAATATATTCCTTTTTTATATTGTTCTTGTTTTCAAGTATTTCTAATTACAAATCTTGACAACAAATAATATAAGTGATATTAATTTTATTTTAATAATGTCTAAAAGTAGTTCTTAACCTAAATTAAATTTACGATCAATTTAAGATTATAATAATCGTCAGGCCGTTGAACTTCTTGAAGAAAATATTTTTTCGAGTATTTCAATCCAATCTTAAAAGAAATAATATTAATTAAAAGTTTATTTTTGAATAATGTTTTCAAATATTTTTCACCATCAATTAAATTTAAAACGTTTGCAAATTTAATTTGCTTTTATATCTACGGATAAATAAAGATTGTAGGTAAATTATGAGATTTAATTTTCGATTAGAATTTATAAATTTATATATATGACTAGAAAGTTAGTATAAAGTAAGTTGAGTTCCTTCGACAACACATTTAACATATGTATATTTAGGGATGTGTTTATTTATTATGCAAGCTCTAAGCGATGAGAAATCATGACAGAATCTTTAAAATGTGGCACAAAAGAGGGCTTGGTCATAGGCAAGTTCTACTGTACAATGTACACATAGCTGCATTTAATCGCATATACAATTGTATTTGTATTTATTATGCATTTCTTTATGATGATTCCAACGGCAGCTGATTTAATGTGCATGTTTCTCTCTTTCTCTGTGGATGTGGATTTCGATGTGGCACTCGCCACTGGAAAGCTGCAAAGCTGGCAACGGCAACGGCAGCAGCAACTGCAACTGCAACAACGGTCACGAGTTTTGGGGGCAATGTTAACACCGCCTTGGATTTTGGCCATGGATAGGATAGGGGGCCAAAAACAGTACAACGGATAATATTTGAGACCATTAAAATGCAGTTGTTGCCCAGAGTCTATGGGAAATGATAATGAAGGCGAACGGTAAACGAATAGCTGCAAACTGCAACAAGTTGCCAGTTGCAAGTTGAGTGAAATCGATACATATTAGAACTGCAGGCAGTTGGCTCTCGTTGTTGTTGTTGCTTGGACTGTGACTGCGACTTTGACTTGCAGAGAAGCAAACAAAACCCGACAGGGTCTGTCGAGTCCGCACATCAAATGCATTTCGTTGGGTTTATTGAATCTCAGGCCAAACAAATGCACTCTGAAGGCTTTTCAGTCTGTCTATCTCTGACTACGTATCCGACTCCGTCTCAGCATTGGCTTTGGCTTTGGCTACGGTTTTGATTTTGGTTTTCAATTTTTGTTTGCTTCGTTCCCCCCTTTCCATTTCCAAAACGAAATCTCGAGAGCCAAGCGACCACCTTGAAGTGGCATACAACAGCTCTAAGCATCAGCGTTTGATTTGGCTGCTGGAGGCAAATACAAATGCGAGTCTCGTTTCCCCCGAGTTGATGTTGAAGTTTGCTCAAAAATTGTAATTTCAAAAACAAAGTTTACGCTTTCCAAAAAAACAAAAACAAAACCGAAAAAAAAATTGTTTAAATCAATAACCAGCCGACTTTGACTTGGACTCCCAACTCCAACTCCGACTCCAACTCCAGCTTCGACTCCAGCTCGAGCATTCAGCTATAAAAGTGTGAAATGCCAATGGCAGCGGTATTTACCTTTGCATTTAGTGTGGCTCTTTGTAGAGAGCCCGTCTCCAGATCTCCGCCTTCGCCTCCGTCTCTAGTTTGGTTAACTTTGCTTTGCTTTGCTTTTTGGCCATTACGAGGCGGCGAACTGAGCTTTGATTAATGCCAAACTCTGCACAATTCACAAGATCTGCACAGGTTTCCTTATTTTTTTTTCGTTGGTTTCAATACGCGATTCACACATTATTCATGTGCATTGTTCGGCTGCATCGCACACAAAAAAAAATAAAAATAAAAATAAACAAAATCTAGACGCAAGAATCTGCAACCATTCTTTAGGCTCAAAATGCGCTACCAATCCGCATAGCCCCAAAACATCTTGCTGCCCCCTACCACATGCATTCAACTGTGGCTCTGGCTCTGGCTCTTTGCAAATTCAATGGCTCTTTGCTTTGCATACATTTGCGTTTAGCCAGCCATGCGTAGCCTCTGAATGGCCACACAATACAACTAAGTACATTCAAGCCGAAACAAGATCGAATAAATTGCATTGCGCACAACGAATTGCAAATACGCTTATTCAACATAAAGTATGTTATATATATATATTATTATATAGCCATATCCATCTGACTGGCTGTGCGCTTGGCAAATTGAAGAAATCGAATAGCTGGCGAAATTTTGGTTGACAATATGGTATATTTGGAACTGTATGGTATATATACCTATATGAAGTAAGAGTACACCGATTTACCATGTATAGTCTTTAGTATATTTTTTAATTCATGGTATATTCTGTGCGTAATAGTATATATTTTATACTGTAAGAGTACACCAATTTTCTTCAGTATATTTTTTACTTCATGGTATATTCTGTTCGTAATAGTATAATTTGTACTCTATGGTATATTTTGAGCATTATAAAAAATTATTGTAGCCATCAGTATATTTTGTGTTATATGGTATATTTTGTGCGAAATATTAAAGTTTGTTCTCTACGGTATATTTTGAAAGTAATAAAGTAAATGAATATACCATAGACACCCTTTGATATATGTAATTTGTACTGCATGGTATATTTTGTGTGTAATAGTATAAATGGTATAAATTGAACGTAATAGTATATCGATATACCAAATATAGCCTTCGGAATATTTTGTACTTAAGGTATATTGTGAGCGTATTATTCAAATTTGTACTCTATGGTATGTTTTAAATTCAATTATTTATCGATATACCATATATAGATTTCGGTATATTTATTTTCGCCTACAATCGATTGTAGCCTTTTTAGTTGACAGCTAAGCTCCTTATCATTTTTCTTTTCCAAATGCTGAAGCTTTCTTTTTTTTTATCTAGAATTACTAAAATAAAGTTGCGTTTGCATGTTTCATAAGATATTTTACCAGAATAATGTATGCAATATAATATTTGTATATTTTCTCCCAATACATTCAGCCAAACCAAATTCACAAGATTGTTAACAAGCCCAATTAAAATACACTGCAACTCTATCAAAAAGGCAGCTAGCAAAAGGCAAAGAATTGCATGAGTCTCGCCTGCAAGTTGCAAGTTGCAAGTCGCCAGCGGCTGCGCAACGACAACAACAATAACAGCAATAACGTCGACGGCGGCCAACAATGGCCATTGAGTTGCCGCAGTTGCCGCTGTTGAGAGTTGCCCGTTGCCCGTTGCCGGTTGCCTTGGCTGTTGCTACTCTTGTTGAAGCCTGCCCAAAAACAAAGGCCCAATAACAACAATGCGAGCAGAAATCAGAAGAAAACAACAACAGCAGCGAGGAAAGAGAAACGAGAAATATGTATATCAGATTTAAAATAAATGTAACTGCGCGGCTCATTATGCTGCGCTTACACACGGCGATGGCGATGGCGATGACGATGCCAGCAACAGCAACAGGCAAGGAACCTGCGCCAAACTCCCCTCTCTCTGTCTCTCTCTCCTCTGCAAATGGGGCATGCAACTGAGTGCTGCGCATGCTCAACGGTTGCTGCACTTAATGGCCTGGGCAATCAGTGGCTGCTTGCCTGCCTCCTCTGCCCCCGCTCCTTAGAGTGCTTGAATGCCAACATGCTGGCTAGTTAGCTATAAGCTAAGCCTAGACTTTGACTCTGACTCTCGAGTCGCGAGTCTCGAGACTGCAACGCATTTTGTATTCGCATTTAAATAAACATTTTTCAGTTCTTTTGTTCGCTAAACTCTGTTGCTGTTCCTGTTGCATGCCACACAATTGCCTTCAAACTTTCACTCCACACTAGAACAAAAACGCTTCAAAGTCTTGTCTTTTCTTGGCTTGCCTTGCAGCACGTGCAGCAAGCACATTTACCTAACAGACTTTTCCCTCATATTTGCATGCTCATTTCATATTTTCCTTTGCCAGCGTCGAGACAACAACAACAACATCTTAATCGATTCGCGTTCATTTGCAATTCGCAATTTGTAATCGAATGCTTGTATCGTACGAGTTGCATGCAACGTGTGTGCCGCGCACATGCCACAAATTTGTTTTGCCACGATTAGCTTGAAGAAATAATTGCAATGCCATTGCCTTATTAATTACCCTCGATAGCCAAACGCTGAGTGAGGCATTTATATTTTTGTAGAAGCATTCTCTCTCCTCATCCTCGCTCTCTCTCTCTCCACTCTTCTCCTATCTAATTGGCTCGCTTTGTAGCGCAACTGGAGGTTGCCACTTCAAGGGCAAAGCAACAACATTCTTCACTGTCTGTTGCCAATTATGATTGAATTTTTGAAATTTATTATCCCGGGCGGAGCACAAGATTCTCTTTTTTATATTTGTTGCATTTTTCGTTGCTCGACGGCATATTTCGTCACTTCCTACGATGGAATTCTTTTCAAAATGTCGCACATTTTGTTTTTTTATTAAACAATCCAAAAATGCAATAATAAGATGAGTAAGAGTGTTGTCGACCGGCGGCAAAATCTCCAATTATAGCTTCGAAGACGCGACGCTCTGGCTGCCTCCTAATCTTTAATCTAAAGAATTTCATACACATATGACAATGTGACTTCCCTTCAAGTTTAAGCAATTAGTCTTCAAACAGAAATTAATATTTAATGTTTGTTGAATAAGAATTTTAATGTAACATTTGTCTGAAAGTTTTCCTCTTGATTAGTTTGTATTTGATTTATTTGTACAAACCGTAAAAAGTTGGTTGCAGTTCTTATAAAAGTTACAATCTTATTTCATTCAAATCCAAATTTTTTATGCATATTTCATTTTTAAAACTTAAAATTTGAAGAGAGTCAATAAATTTATTGTTTATTTTAATTTTTTGTATTTATTTCCATCTTTAACACTTTCAATCAAACTTAAAATTGGTCAAAGTCTTATTTACTGCTACTGTTCTTAATAAATTTAAAAGATAATTGGCTTTGTTGCTCATCCATTTTTTTATCTTAAGCAAATGCATTACAATCTCAGACAATTTCTCTTCGAAACTTAAAGATTTATATATTTTGCCAACGACACTTTTTGCATAAATTCTCAAACAATTTCACGCGAATTTTGCAGCCCACTTTTGCCATAGATCATAGAATAATATTGAATAAATTCCAAACCGCGCCTACTTGTCTTAGCAATTGTAGTAAATTTGTGTTTGTTTTTTTTATTTTTGTTTTTTGATGTTGGCCAAAAGGATCAACTGTAACGTGGGCAGTTTGAAGCAAGCAGCGAGCAGCAAGCAGCCTGTGGCAGAGGCAACTTGGTGGATGGTGCAATGTGCAACCGTTGCACATTTTTCATGCTGCATATTTATGTTATTTTAATGTTTTGTTGCATTTGCATAAAAACTCGTTGGCCCCATTGCTGCAAGAGTTACTTTGTTGAGCAGAGCAGGCAGAGCAGCAGTTGCACCTTTTCCCTCTCTATCTTTATCTTTCCACATTCAACTAGACCATCTCACTATTTGCTCAGGTATTTTTGCACGTGGGTTTGCTTTAAAATTCAAGCACACAATTGGGAATTGGTAGTTGGAGTAAGGAAAGGAGGGGAGATATGGGAATGAAGTAATCACCACACGTGTGGCAGCTATAAATAAATACACAGTGACTTTGGCATTTTCTGCCAATAAATTGCACCAAATGAGCATTTAGCATTTTTAACGCCTTTTACCTTAAGCCCCTATCGGCGATAAGCCCAAACACGCAATGTTCTGTTCCCCCCACAAAGGAGAAAGAAAAAAACTCAATCCAAGTTCAATTCTCAGTTCCACTTGCAAGAGCAACATACCGAATGGAGTTGCATGTGAGGCACGTGAGCAGAAACTTTTTGACACGCCATATCGTCGCCTAACTCTCTCTCTCTCTGTTTTGTGGTGTCCGCTGGATGGTTGGCCACTGTTTCTGCTCATCGTGCATCGTGATGCCTTTGGCTAGCGTCCGTCATCGGGAGTCATCCAGCTGTGTGCAACAGTCTGTGGCAAGGGCTTAAAGGATGTGCTGCTGGTGTCAAGCAGCAGGACCTAAGCTCGTATCATTATCACGCACGCACATGACACAACATTGAGCCCCAAAAAGAGTTGAAGCCTCCCCCCTTCTCCTCCCTCGTCCCTCCTCTGTTTCTCTATCTTTGTCTGTCGCTCTGTCGCCTTGTAGCTCTGTGTCATTAGGCGCATTGCACTCGACTATGCTCGCTGTTTGTCACCTCGTTCAAGTGTCCAGCCTTCGCCTCTAATGAAGTCAACTGCTCGTGTGTTTGTGTCCTACCTGAGGTGTTACTCACGCTCCCTACCTACCTCCCTCCCTCCCTTTGGGCACATTTCACCTCCCACTCTGTCAGGCAGTCCTCAACAGTTCAGTTCACTTCCACGGTCATGTGCAACATCAACATGACTCGCCACCGCTGCTGCTGCTGCTGCTGCCGTCTTCTCCTCCCACGCTTCGCATTCGCTGTCCGGCTGTAAATGAAGTTCGTTTCACGAAGAGTCGTCGTCGTCATCGTCGTTTGTTGTGCCTTCGGCACTTGTGGAACTTGTTTCAGTTCAGCTCGTTTCGTTTACAGCTGTGTTCCATTGCCAAACGTTTCATAGCAGCACGTGTGCTGTTGCATGCTTAGCAACATTTCCAGCTGGCAACAGGTTTTGAGTCATCAGCAACATGAGTCGAGACACAACACAGAGCTAAAACGAAGCTGTTAAGACTTTTGTTATGTGTTATGTCTGAATTTCGATTTATAACTTAGTATTTTATGTAGAGAAAAAAGTTGCGTATTTAACAAATATTTAATATATAAATATATGTTATTTGTTTGAGCGATTATTTTTATAACACAGTATTTTAGTTGGTGCAAACGTTGCAGTATTTTATATAGTATTTAATAATGTTAAATACTCCTGAAAGTATAATCTAAATTGTCTTATTTATTTAACGACAAGTTTCTTTACCGAATTTTGTTAAAATATGATGCAGAAATCTTAAAAGTTGTTTAAATTCTTTAATATTTGTCTACCATGGCTCCCAAGATTTCTATAAAATATCAATTTTTTTGCTTAATTCATATTTTTTACATTTACATAAATATATTATTTTATTTATAATGAACATTTTATTTAAATTTACACATAAATATATTATGTATTTTATTTAGATTGAACATTTCAAGTATTATCTTATAGTATTTAATAATGTTTAATAACCAAGAGTGTATAAGATAAATTCTAACAATTTTTGCTAATTCTATTTCAGAGGACCCGCTGCTTTAGTTGATAATTTATAATGTGTTTATGAGAATTGTCCATATTTGATTAGGTTTCTGCTTTCGGAATTCTGTGATTTCTTCTATTCATTATTTCTTTATTATTATAAATTGTTCTTCTTTGTTTTACTACATTATACTTGATGAATTTTGTGCTGTCCAAGTTATTTCAACAATTCTTTTAATCAAAAGCCATAAAAAAAAGCAAATAAATATAATTAGGAAGCTATAAAATTTACATTTAGCTGATTCATACCGCATATAGTAAACATGGATAAAGACTATAAAACAATCTCTATTTTATGGAAGTTTTCGTTCTAGCGAACTTCAGCTTTCCCAACTCCTTGACTCGTGTACGAGTATGAGGCAAACATATCAAGTTCTCTGTCTGCAGGTCAAGAAGAAATCTTGGCACCGAAATAACAACTTGTTAGCTGTTTAAATACCAATCTGATGAATACTTCACAGAGGAGCTCTCACCCCATGGGAGAAGTTCTTAATGTTGGTAGACGCGTACTTCTCTTGGTTTTGTTTTTGTATTTGTTGATTACTTCATTAAGAGGACAACGGCAACTGCTGATAGTAATAATTATGGCTCTCCATAACTTGAATTCATTTTTATGTCGACTCATCGAGAATGCCACCCACGGCACACATTTCGTACTGCATACTACGTATCTAAAAAGCATTGTTTGTTATATTGCCAAAGCCAAACAACACACGATATTCTAATTAAAACACATGCCCAGACCGTGGCAGCAATTCCCAATTCTTGCTCCAACTTTAACATCATAATGATCAACCTATTTTCATCAACATCGTGATCATCATCGTCATCGGGTTTAGGTTTTGCCTTTTGCGGTGTGTGAACTTCAATTCGATGAATTTACATTGAAGCATGATGAGGCACTTTTCTGCCAAGTGTGCCAAGTCATGTGGACAAAGCTAATGTATGTGGATTTAGATGTGGACGTCAATATCTAAACATACAAACATACATTCTTACATACAGACATGTGTGCATGTGATGATGGTCGATTTCTATAGTCAGTCAATGGATCGGGTTGCCGACTCAGTCCCTGGCTCAGTCGTGTGCTACGTCTCGATGACATATTCCATTAAAAAAAACTAATTCGAATGTGAAAGTCGTGCTCCAAACAAAGATACCCTGTAGCCTGTGAAATCAGATATAGAATATATGATTCATGGAACACATTTTGACTAATATTGAAAGAAAATTCATCGACGAAGTTCTTAGCACCTAGAAAAGACAACTGAAACTTATTTAAGAGGATTTCATGATAATTTTGATATTAACCTAAAATAGTATATGTTATATGGAATTCATTAGATTTAAGTAAATAAAATATGACTTGGAATTTAAGTGAACATTGAGAGAACATCAATTGGTTCACGTAATCAAACTTTAATTAAGGCTGGTTGCATTTATTGACTTTGGTCCCTCATAAGAAATTTATAAGTATCATCATATATTTATTTTTTCATGTTCTTGATAAAAAGCTTAACAATAAAATTATCGAGCCAAAATAAGAGTTGCATCAATCTTTAAAAAGTAATTTCATTAAAAAAATGTTTAATGTTTATTCGAATTTCTTCATTAAGTTATACTTTCATTATTTGGTTGTAAGTTGAGACTGGCATTAAATCAAATCTTTTAAAGTAATTTCATTAAGCAGTGTTCAGTGCTTATTTGCGTTTCCTCATTTGATTATACTTTCATTAATTTGTTGTAAATTAAATGGGAAATTATATCAAACTGTATCAATCTTTAGAAAGTAATTTCAATAAGCAATGTTCAATGTTCTAATGTCTTTCTCCTTTGTTGTAAATTGAGACTGGAATTGAATCAACTTATTACAACTTTATTTAATAACTAATTATATTTACCTATCACTGTCTGAGAAACTAAATTGAGCTACCCTCTTTGTCACATTTCTCCAAGTACAGGGTATTTGAATAGACACTGTGCAGCCCACATCTGGGCACATGCATCGCATGCACACCTCATTTTCTGGGCTACCTGACGTGGCAGCGCATTAGAAATAAATATGAGTATGTTCGAGTTTATATGGGTTTGGCAGTTCCCGAAATAAGAGCGGGTCGCCCGGTTGCGCATGCCCAGAGAATAGAGAGCAGAGTCAGAGTTAAAGTAACTGAGACAGAAACAGATCGAAACAGAAAAAAAACATGCCGATCACATGTGTCTGGAGGGAAACGAACCCCGAAAATCGTCTAATAAATTGACATTTATAAATAGTTGAGAGCCTCGAATTTAGTTCAAGCATTCGAGTTGCGAGTTACGAGTGCGTGCTTGGGGCACATGTGTGTGCAATGCACACCATAAATGTTGTGGCAATGTTACCTTATAACATTGGTCTATATGCATAGCACATATGCTTCAATAACCATCATATAACTCAAGGGCAATGAGCTGCATAATTGCGCTGAGTAATTCTCACTTTAGTTTAGGGAAATTGCTGAGAAAACTGAAGGAATATTGCAGCTAAAAATAGTTATAAATCGACCTTGATTAAGCGTGACTAATGGAAAACGTTTAGCACTTAATTCGAGGTGGGATTCCCTAATTATATCCATACATCATATGTGAAATTGAAACACAAATTGTGCATATTACTCGCAAGTTCCTTATTCCCAATTATTTTGTAATTTATTTTACACTTCCTCATTAACATACAATGCCCAAAAATATAGAACTTGTCCAGTCCCAAGTCAATTAGTGAACTCATTTTGTAGATTCAATATTTGTGACATTCGATAACGTTAAGAAGGTGAAGAACTTTCACGACTCGGAATGGAAATGAGGTCGTCGAGTTGCATGGTAAATGGTATCGTATCGCATTCTCTGAAGGACGGGGACATATTTTATTTCAATTTATTTGAATGTCAGCGAGCATAAATTACGTTAGCATAAATAAATGCCATTATATCAAGACAAAACAATCTATATAGAGCGTAAAAAGCAGCGCAACAAAAGACGAAGACAACGCCACACGAGAAACGGAAAAAGGAAGTTAACAAAATAAGCCAGATAGAGCGATTGAGATACCGACAACACAGCACCGAAACAGACCCACACTCGCACTCACATTCACAATGGCACTCACATTCACTCTCAAAGAAAAGCAAGTACGGTCGAGTGTGCTCGACTATGAAATACCCGGTACCCATTTAGAATAAAAGCAAAAGAGTGCGCTAATAATTCAATAATTATAAATATAGTACTGCATTCTAAAAATACTAAAAAATATACCCAAAAATATTTGATATACTGATATAGTCATACATTCTAAATATAGAACTGCATTTTAGAAATTCTAAAAATATACCAAATTAATTTTTTTGTTTTATTGATAAACGCCACATTCTAAATATATTACTACATTCTAAAAATAGTGAAAATATACCGAGTTATATATTTGGCATTAATACACTCTAAAAATACACAGAATTCTATATTAGGTATATTGATATAGTACTACATTCTAAATATACTACAAGATTTGTAAAATACTACAAATATATAAAATTCTCAATTTAGTATATTGATATAGTCCTATATTCTGCATTTTATGAATTCGAAAAATATACCAAATATACCAAATTAAAAATACTAAAAATATACCTAATTATATGCTTGGTTTATTGATAGGCGCTACATTCTAAATATATTACTAGAATCTAAAAATACTGAAATATACCGAGTTATATATTTGGTATATTGATATAGTACTACATTCTAAATATACTACAAATATACCAAATTCTCCATTTAGTATATTGATACTACATTATAAATATAGTTATAATACCCTTCTATCCTATGGGTACCGGGTAATCTAAGTCCAATAAAAGAAAAGATAAATGTCGACTAAATAAAACACAGGTAAAAATCAACGGCTAACAAAACTGCCACGAAACTCAATACCAGCTGTTTCTCTATAGCCGAAGTTCGAGATGAGATGAAGAAATGTTGGTCTTTGGCTACCGAGAAGGGAGAGTGTGTGAGTACGAGGAGAGTAATAATTTTATTTTTTTAGCAAAGTGCGCCGACGACGATGAGTGCCATGGATCGGCATCATATCGGATCGCATTTCACCTTCTTCTTCGTCTCGTTCAGGTGTCACCGATAGGCATCGCTTAATGCCAAGAGGGCAAAAGACCTCAGCCTCAGCCTTAGTTCAGGTCAATGTCGGTGAGAATCCGGTGGCACGCAGCTCCTGCTTTTGGTCAGTTTTCGGTTTTAATGTCTTTTCGGCATCCCAAAAACAAAACACAGAACGAGAGAAACAAAAAATGCAGCAGTGTGGTCTGAAAATTCTCATTAAGCGAAATATTCACATAATCCCGCATTTATTTGATATGCGCTGCTTGATAAAGAGAGCGAACGAAAGACCCAAGGACCACAGCATAAAAACCAACATAAAAAGCAAACAGGAACCGTCTGTGTGTCTTGTCTTGCAGGTATTACAGGTACACACACCGTAGAGATGCTGGCAACTAGATTTGGCAACACACAGTACAGAATGAACTCATGTGTAGTTTGTTCGCTAGAAAACAGGAAATATTTGCTAAGAATTAGCACTTATTTATTGACATATTGACAGACTTAAGTTACACTTGTATTTTGTAAAATCTCTTCGGACATTTGATAGCTTTTTTTTCTCTGTTTTGGCTGCCTCAATTGTTGCTCTTCTCAGCGTTTTGCGAAATTAGCCAAATCATCGTCAAATCGAGTCGAGGTGCTCTCTCGATGAAAAGATTTCGAAATAAACGACGCTACAAAGTATGCAACACACAAACCGCAGTCAAACGTGCTGCGGTTTCTATTTGCCAGTAGAGTTTTTCGCCAAAGTTGCACAGGGGACACAAGTTGAATGGTTAAAAAAAATGAACATGAGATGAGCTTGAGATGGTTTTCAAACTTAAAGGTATAAAGTGCACTTATAATTAGAATTGCATAAAGAGTAGACAAGATTTTTTCTTACTTGATACATACATTTAAATCAGAGTCCTTATAACTGAGTAAGACATTTTTAAATATAATCATTTTATTTGTGTGTATTTTCAACTAAGTAAACGTAATTTTCTTAGGTTTAAGTAGTTTTGTAACCTTTGGTATATTTTTAGTATTATTTCGGTATATTAATTTTATTGTTATCATATTTTTAATTTTTTTTTTTTGTTTGACATCATTTTCTTAAGTGCATCTGCTTAAATTTATTTGATTTGATTTCTTTTCTTTTATTTTTAATTGATTTTTTAATGTTGAATGCTCTAAGAAGTTGTTTAACTAGACTTAAGCAATTATTAAACCTCATTGACTTTATATTTTTTCTGTGAATTTATCACGTTCTCAAATATTTCATTCATCATTTATTTAAATTTGCTATAACAGTCCAAAATTGAAGTAAATTTATTTCCCAGCAACTTCACTTGGCTTCACCTCATTTAATTTCCGCATATTTAGTCACAGCACAACGTTATGATTGTGCAAATTAGCTCAATATTATACAAGGCTTTTAGGCTATAATCTTTTAGCTTAAGATTGTTTCTACATCAATCTATATTAGACTTATTACCCCCACGAAATACTCGTAAACTAAACGCTGCCGTCTTTGAGCTAAACACAATAATGAAACGCACATTGGAACAACATTTATAGTATGGACACGATGATTGATGACAGGCAAAGTAGTTTGCATGAGATTTGCTTAAGGCTTCCCCTTTCCTTCCCCCTCCCCATAGTGATTGTATGTAAGTAGAGGAGAGCTAAACACAAACATGTGCCGAGGATTGAAACAACTGTAGAGTTTGGTCAAGCGACTGGGAACACAGCGCAGTTGTAATCCGTTGAACTGTCACACAGTCTCTCTCTCTGGCTGTCTATCCATCTGTCTGTTTGTTTTGTGTGTGTGTGTGTGTTTTGCTGTTGTAATCGCCAATGACAATGACATTGCAGATACGACAACTTCGTGGGCTTAACATGTGAATGTTTTGCTCGCGAAGAAATCTTTCAGCCTCGAATTGCGTCTGAGAATAATAATTAAAAATTTTTCAGCGACTGCAAAGTTGTCTTTTTATAGTATATATTTTGTTCTTCCACATAAAAAGCAATTGTCATAAAAATGGGAATTGTAGTTCTGTGATTGGGAATTGAAGAGGCAACGCTCAACGTTTTCGAGGGTTTTCGCTAAGCGGCTTACACAAAATCTTGCGTGTTTCACTGTTGGTTTTATTTAACGAAAAGATTAACAACAAGCAAAGCAGCAGCCAGCAATCTGAGAATCAGATTTGTCATATAGGGGTTGCCAGTTCCATTTTTTTTTTATCTTATTGGCCAAAGCTTAATTACGTCTCTGTTCTCACACATGCTCGAGAGTCAAATGGAAGCCCCTGATGATGCCTGCAACTTTTTGATCTTTAGTTGCGATTTTGGTTATTTGATGCCAATTAACTGCAGGGATTCGAGCTGCAGTTACTATAGCAAATAAACTCATCAGGATTTGTGGATTTTGGTTTTTTTTTGCGAGTTGATAAGAAATCTGACAGAATTTTGATTAACTTTGTGAATGCCTAAGTTTATATATATTTATTTTGTTATGGGTCATTGAACTTGTGTGTTGGAAATTCAGTTTGACGTATTTAGTGTTTGAAAAGTTAATTCAATTTGATACTTAGTATTCTAGAAGAGGTAGTAGGGTATTATCACTTTGTTCCTGATTCCTGAAGATTTGGTTCCGATCAGATAAAAATTGTCAAAATTATTAAGGAAACACTACTATATACTAGAGGTCTTAGTTGCTTTGGCTGACAATTAATAAATAAAAACTAAGAAAAATTCACCTTATTTTGAGTAGAAGAAAATGTTTTCAAACAAACAATTTTGTTAAATTTGTATAATCATTTGAATATTATATTTAGAGTATCATTTAATACCAAATGTTTTTGCATATCAACTTCATTTTAATTCTCATTAAAACAATAAATATTACACGAACTTTAATGCACGTAAGCCCGCGCTAACCTAAGACCAGCCGTGTAAATATCAACAGACAGCATGCAAGTCAAGCTCAAGAAGTGCGATGCGAAATGCAGGCTTACGTGTTTGTTGTTGTCCATCACGAATTTGTCGCAAATATGCAGTAACAGTGGATCAGTAGTAGAAAGCTCGTGAGAAAGCTTTTAAATGTAAGCTCTCTCAAAGCAGCGCTTTGTACTAAGAAAGCATTTGACAATTAGCGTAACAACAGAAAAGAAGGCAAATTTGTATGGAAATATCGAAATTGAAAGAGCGAGATAGAGCGAGTGAGGTGAGCGAGCGAGCGATATGCTAAGAGCTTGCACAGTGAGCGAAAACGCCGAACATGCCTCCAATTTTGGTCGTTTTGCGTGCAAATCGGGTTTCGCACCAAAGTGCAGTACTGCCATTTGACTGCCAGTGCTGCCATTTAGTTTAGCTTACGCCGCTAATAAGTGAGGTTAATCAGAACATTTTCTCTTAGACGTTAGTTTTGATAAGCATACATACATATGAACGATGACGCTCGTATGCAAGAGTGTGTGTAAAGTATTTCGTTAATTGCTTTTTAGAGCGCATATACGTAAATAGAGATAAATAATATTAATATATATTATTTAGAAAAGTGATTACCTGATTGTGTATTATTATTTTTTGTGGCATTTCAATCTTTATTTAAGATTTTACCTATTTGGTTAATTTTTGTACAATAAAATTAAAAATAATAATATTTTCAATTATTAGTGTGATTTTTTCGCAATAAAAATGACAATTTGAGAAAAGATTTAATTTACTATCAAAAAAAAAAAAATAAGACAAATCTTATTTAACTATGTACTGTTTATTTATATTTTTAATCTTCGATATAATTTTCTGTTAACATATCAAGAAATTTTGTTTAATATTGCTGCTCTTTAACTTGTAGAACCTAAATCTTTAGTCAATAATTTGTGCTATTTTGACTTTCAAGCTCCGCTCACTTTAGAAAGCAAAATGTTAAATTTGTATATATAAAGCTTTGTTATTTGTGTACTATAAAGTTAAAGATATTCTTATTGAAAAGTTGCAAATATCATAATATCATAAGCTGTCTTAGTAATTTAAAACCAACTTTACATAGACATCCTGTTGCCTGTAATTATATTAAAATCAGCTTCGATTGTTTGTCTACTTGTCTAACACAATTCTAGGGTTACTCGATGTCCCAATTAACTAATGAAAATTGAGTTTGAGTCGTTGTCTGCATTTGGTTTTGTTATCATTTGCCCTGCCGTTGCATTGTTGCAACTCGAACCATGAACACACTGAGTGTGTGGGGCAGAGAGACAGACACTGAGAGTGCGAGTCGAGACAAAAGGCGGCTGCAGAAGGCCATCAATCAGAGACGCAACGGCAGCGGTAAACTCACAAAATTGAAACCTTTGGCAACGCCAGTTGAAAGTGATTTACATGAACGCGCGTGTCTTTTGTTTAATTGTAGCTGCCCACATACACACACTCACACACACATGCTCAGCATATTGGTTATATTTTCTGCAGTGTCTAGATAATTGATTAATGCATACCAAGAGAGAGAGAGAGAGAGAGAGAGACGAATATACATTGAGACCGATTCCAGGGTCTTTGCTTTTAATTATGCGTTACCAGCCATCAACGGGCCAATAAATCATAATCCATCAAAGATTTGCGGTACATGTCCGCTATGTGGCTGCGGCTGCCACCGTTCGTCTGCTCTCCTCTCCTCCCCCCTCGTCTCTACTCCTCTCCTTCCCACTTCTCAGTCAATCACTTGGTTGCGCGGTTAATGCGCAATGCCTAATTGGAGAGAGAGAAGCGTAGCCAGCACTAACTATGGCTTTAAGCAGCTCCTCAAGAAGCTGGCAGCGGAAATGAATACTTGGCCCAGAAGCCGACTTCCAACTACATCGTAGTACTTAATGTCAAAAACAATAAGAAAGCTGACGTCGCTCTGCTCAAAAGGTTTTTCACAATTAAACGCTCGAAAGGATGCGGACGGACAGTCAGCACAAGTTTCGAAGAGTGAAGCCTCCCCCCGCCATCCCCTCATCTTGGTGGTACTTGTTGTTGTTACCCCACATTGAGTCAAAAATGCACACGCATAGTTAACGGAAAGGGCTGTTTCGGGGGCGTGGCTGGCGACCCCCTGCTGCCTAACAGAGCCGCCCCTTCAGTGCGTTTGCTTGATTACAATCACTTGAAACTTGTGCGCCAGTTGACTTTGCAATTGCAATTTAACCCATAGGTAGGATCATTTTGAAAAATTCAAATGCTGTAGAAATATTAATACTGCTGTTCATTATTTTACTATTTAAAATATTTGAAACTATTTTAAAATGTTGTACAAAATGTAATGGATAACTTAATTATGTAACTTGTTCTCCCTTTTTCTATTATTTAATATATTTTTAGGAATTTCGAAGAAATGTAATTGATAACTATAATAATTTAATTTAATATTATTATTTTATATTTTATTTTGTATTATTTAATATATTTTTTTAAATATAGAAGAAATTTATAAGATATATATAATAACTTTATTGTTGTACATATTTTCATTATTTAATTTACTTTTAAAACTTACTTTAGTACAGAGTATTGCCACGTTTCTTATTTTAAAATAATATAATTTTTATAAATATAATAATAATAATAAATTTATTTTAAATATGTTCTTATTTTATTTGTTATACAATTACAAAGCTTATATCTTTATACAAACTAAAAATTAAATCTATTTTCTATTTACTTAGATTGTTAAGGAGAACGACTTTTAAATAATTAAAAATAAAAATTTAAAAAATAACATATTTATTAAGATATCTATTAAGATATAACAATTTAAAAAAATCTATATTCTTTTTACAATGTTTTTAAAACAAATCAACTTTTTTAAATAGCTCAAAATTAAAATTAAAAAATGAGAAGAAATCCAACAAAATTATTGGCAACAGCTGGAAAAGAATTTTCCATTCTTACATATCATTTAGACTACCAAAGTATGCATTCAATTTTAGTTTGATCTTTGATTGATATAGCCAGCATAATGTTGCCTGCAGCCATATGTGCACTTTACAGCCCAACGACCAGCGGAGGGTTAAAGTATGTGGAACATGCAGGGTAACATTTTGCGTACCCAGAGCACAGATTCAGAGCTGTGTTTACAATATTTCTATTGCCGGCTGTTGTTTTACGACTACAGCAAAAAGGCTGCACCGTTAATTCGATTCGATTTCGAAAATGGCAACAGCAACAAAACAACAACTGCGATACAGAAACAGCGAAAAATTGATGGAAAGACATGAGGATAGAAGAGAGTGGGAAAAGACATGCAACGGCAACATGAAAATGCAAAATGAGATTGAAATTGAGCCATCGATGGTTATTTGAAATTAGGAATGTTCAATTCAATATATGTAAAATACGAAGAGAGTGAGAGGAAGTTAAATGACGCAAAGGGTGATCAAAGGCGTGGAAGAGAGAGAAAAGGTTGAAGAAAGGGGATTAAACAAATCTCTTTGGATTTGGAGTGACAGCTCTTTTAAGATTGATATAAGGGCTTTGATATAACATGCTCTGAAAAATGTTATAATTTAATTAACTCATTAAATTGTATGGAAAGTGTGAAAGAAACGATTATGTAAATATGAAAGTAACATTTATCCAAAAATAGAAAAAAATTAAATACAAAAAAGGCCACAAAATTTGATTGCCTAACATATTTTATCAGAATGCTATGCTGTTCTTGATTATAATTTAAGCTTAAACATTATCAGTTTTTTTGTGTACTTACTAATTTAATTATATAACAACTTTTCAAAAAACTATTTTAAGAAAACATGTCGAGAATACATAAAACTTTATTAGGATCTGAGATCTCATTTCATTTGAATTAAAGAGTGAACTTTTCGCTGTTGCTAATTTAAATGAAAATATTTTTATATAATTTGTTTATTTTTCATTGAATCATTGTTTCATTGTTTCTTCCGCGTTTTTTTTTTCTCAAACCTAAAGTTATCTTTTCTGCACTTAACATTTTTTTCTCAAGCCTAATGTTATCTTTTCTACAATTTAAATTATTTTTTCAAAATCAAAGAGACCAGTAATTTCAACTCACAGTTTGCGACTAGTGTTCATTAGTTTGACTCATTTTTTCGCACTCTAGTAATCTGTCTTTGTCTCTAAGGGTCTTTACCTTAATTTCTCTCTAGCTTTTGCTCTATTTCTCTCTATTCTTTCTCTCTATTTATCTCTGCATCTACATCTTTCTCTCTTTCTATCTCTCTCTCTCTCTCTCTCTCTCTCTGTGAAAGTTGAAACGCCGAGGCATTTGTCTTATTTAGACAGCTCCGAGTGTTGTGCAGTAAAAAGTTGACTCCAAAGACATCAGCATCAGCATCGGCATCAGCATCGACATCAACATCAGCATCAACGTCAGCGCTGCAAATCGCATTAAGGACTCTTAATGAAAGTTACTGCATCCTGGGGCATGGGGCATGATGTGTGTGTCAGTGTGCATGTGTGTGTGTGTATTTGTCGACATCGTTGTACGATGATTGATTTCACGCCGAAACGATTTCAATCAGCATTTCCGTTCCAAGAGTTTTTTTTTTGTGTACTCACTTTTTTTTTGCCATTTCTTATTGCATTACGTAGATTTTAGTCCAGCACTCGTTACACTCGCAGAGAGAGAGGGGAACAAGCTTAGGCACAGCTGCTGCCAAGCGGGGTGGCAGAAACGGGGTTCGAGTTCCGTCTTGGGAATAAAAGGCAATCTGCTCCGTTTCCGCTGCTGAGCGAAGCTGGAACTGGGTCATGGCTGGGCCATGTCGTTAATTGTTTATAGCATTTCATATTTGCCACTTGATTTGTCAGCGCAATGCGGGTGACACTCCTCCTTCTCCACCTCTTCCTCCTCACCCTCCTCGCTTGACCTATACCCCAGGTTTTTAGCTCTCGTGTCTAGACGGACATGCAAAAACCTGTCATGTTTTGGCATACGAGAATATCCTTGTGCCAGACAACGACAAATTTATTACCTATTTAGCCTTAATAGCCTGGCTTGTTTTTATGATGATGCCGTTGACAGTCCACATGTGTAACTGTGTGTGTGTGTGTGTGTGTGAGTGTTGGTGTTTGCTTGGGGACGACAGTTTAATTTGTGATTAATTGACGTTAAAAGGGTTTAACAGCCACCCGTCTCCGCTTCCCCTTTAGCCTCGACCTCGAGTGACATCCACTTGATTCACAGCCAGATTCACTTTCATTCACTTTCACCCAACAGCAGATGCAAAAAATAAAATAAAATAAAATAAACGGGATTGAACCCAATTTGCGTTAATAGAACGGAAATTGCCTCATGACTGCGGATGTTGCTGAATATTAAATTTATTTCAAGCATTTAATCAAAATAACAAATAAAAAATACAAAACGATTTTTATCTTTAGTGAACTTGTATGGAATGGAACTATTTTCAATATATTTGGACTTCATAAAAATACATAAATATTGCAGAATTTTAAATAATTTTCTTATCTTTTTTTCCAACAAATGACGTACATTCAAACTTGATATCAAGCCAATTTGCTAATCTTAATGAACTTACATATTATATAGGGGCACAACATATATTCCCAAGGGATAAAAAGCATAAGTTATTATTATTTTGATAATAAAGCATATCATACTTATTAACCGGAAGCTTGACTTCGTGTTTTTCCTTTGGGTTTATTTCTTGAAAAAATTTGTTATAATCATTGAAGTTAATTTTGCAACTCTTTGAATTCTGAAAATACGCAATGTCTACAAAATAATTCCATAACATAAAAAACACACACATCAATTTCCTTATTTTATTTTGAGCAATATAAATTGAAGATGTTTGATCTTGATTTAAGATGTTTCCTTCTTTCTTCAATTTTGAGATTTTTCCTTTCTTGAAACAAGGTTATAATATTGAATTTCAAGATTGGACAATCTAGAATTTTTGTAGAATTTTGATATTTATTTAAGAGTAAACCTTCTTGGCTCACTTTTGATTGATTTTCTTGATGTTTGCACGTTATTTTCTGTTTATAAAAACTAAAGGCTGTAATTGGAAAATAATTCTAATACCAATAATTGTTTATTTCTTGTTTGCAATATTCTTCTATGACTTATTGATAATCTTGCTTAATATTAAGCATCGGATATATTACAAAGCAATTGCATATTCATCCATTTTTGCATACTAAAATCGTATTTACAAACTTGTAAACAAATAAATGTTGTCTTATGTTGTGAGCACATTATCTGAGTGCTTTTAAATTAAGTGTGTCTTCGTGGCTGTATAAGAATTGTGTTCACTTTGCTAATGAAGACAATTAGCATTCTAAAATATGCAGCTAGCCAAACACTTGGGAGTTAAGTTAGCCGCAGGCAATTCATTTCCTTCATTACCGCATTTTACCTGACTGCCTTTGCTGCCTGCTGCCTACCTGACAAACCAAACGACAAAAGTTGACGGGAAAACTTCCGTTTTTAGGCCAGCTTTAAGGCCAAGCAGATGGAAATGAAGTTGGCAGAGAAGTTAAGAAGAAGAAAAACCAACAGGCGAATGGCATTAATAGTCTGAATACGTGCGACGTGAGTGTAAACATCAGGACAGGGGAAAAACAAAATGGGCAAAAAAAAAAGAACACAGAGAAAATCTCCCACGCCTTTTATTTTGTTTTTGACTGGCGGCAACTAAAAGTCGAGTGTTGATGATGTTGTCGTTGTTGTTATTGTTGTTTTTGTTGTTGTCGATGTTGTTGTTGTTGTTGTGTTCCGTATTCCACACTGACCGCTTGATTAACATTTCCTCAAGAACATTTCGCTTGGAGACTTTGGTCATATTAATATGCTCGCCCCTCTGTGGGCAATATGTCAACGAAATTCCTAAGCGAAACACGTACACTCCAAACACTCGAAATTCGTGGAATGTGCTGCGGCTATTCGAACACGAATACGAATACGAATGCGAATGCGACTGGGAGTAGCCGCAAAGGACTCAAAGCTGGACTTGCAGCGCGTTTAGTGCAAAGTTTTAATGCGTTCAGTTTGTGCTTGGTGAGCTGAGTGCGAGGCAAAAGGTAAAGAGTTAATGCGACTGCGTCTTGAGTCCTCTAAATGTATTCCCCAAATCCCAGAGAGCACAAAAAACCAAGAACCAAAAAAACAAAAGAGAAAGAGAACTACAGTCGAGTGTGCTCGACTGTGAGATACCTGCTATCTTTTATCTATAAAAGCAAAACAATGTGACATTATTTTTTTTAAATATAACAAATGAATATGATAAGAATATACTGAAATATACCGGAGGCTATGTTTTATATACTTAGTATATATACTGTATATAATATAACATTCAAAATAAGCCATAATATACCAGATTGTCGCGCTACCCGTTTCCTATAAAAGCAAAGAAATATAAAAAATTATTGTATACTAAAAAATACTTAAAAATACCAAATATTATGTTTGGTAACCTTTTAGAATCAAAATATACCACAATATACCAGATTGTCGATCTACTCATTTTAAGTAAAAGTAAAACCGTATGATATTCTTTTTTAAAATATACCTAATTAATGTTGCTGAAAATACTGAAATATACCGAATGCTTTATTTAGTACATTGATATATTATTCCATTCCAAATATACCATAATATACCAGATTGTCAACTAAAGCCACTAAGACCCGAATGCAGTATGCGTTTCTTTGCCATACAAAAGTATTTCTTAAATATTTTCTACAATTAGTTATCCGATCGCAACCAAATTTCGCTGGAATCACAAAGTTATAGCACCCATCTACCCTTTGGAAAGTGGGTATAAACAGAAAAGATGAAATCACTTTCACAAAGTGCTCAGCGTCAGAACAAAACGACAACTTGTTAGCTCCGAACAAACCCCCCTTCAATGCTTGTACCTGCATTCAAAGCTTATCCCTTGAGTATTTTTCCATAGTGGGTGTTTGTGTGTATGTGTGTGTGTGTGTGTTGAGAGGGGCAAGTTTATCTAGCCGACGACACGACTAACCAATTTTCAGCAAATTTAATGCACAAAGGATATGCACAGATTTCCAGACAGTCGCTGCCTTTGTCTTTAATGTGTTTTATAATTGAATTCAATGCAAAAATTCATGTCTCTTTATTACACTCGACAACAAGAAAGAACATATTTTTAATTGCATAAATTTAAATCTAATTTATAAATAATTAAACAACATTTTGGATCTTAATTTTGTATATCTCTTCAATTACTTACAAAATATTAATAACAAGCAAGAAACAAAATTGTTCAACTGCCCATAATTTAAATCAAATTTGAAATAGTTGCATACAAGAAATATTATTTTCGAACCGATTATAATATTAAAAGGATTTGTAAATCATTAAAATTTATTACAAATTATAAATTACAAACAAAAAGCAATGCTTTGTAGGCTAAATTTTATTTAAATTGACTTTATAAATCATTTTTATTAATAGCAAACCAGAAACAATATTTTTGAGCTGAATACAATTCAAATAGAATGTGTAAATCATTTGAACTAATTATAAATTATGAATTGCATAGAAGAATGAATTTTTATTTTAATCATGTAAATTAATTACAAAGAAAGAGCAATATTTTTTGGTTGATCTTATAAATCACTTTAATTTTATTTTAAATTAATTAAAGGTTCTAAATTTTGTATAATTATTTAATAATTTTTAATTCTTAATAATTCTTCAGCTTATCTTGACCCCTTTGAGTATTGATTGCTCGTCTTTAATTTGCTTGCTGGTGTGTGTAAGCGTCATTTCATATGCCAGCTCGTCAGTTCGTCATCTCTCAGTCCTCATCAGTTTCCCTCCTCCCTTCACCCTCTGACCCTTTCCCACTCCCCGCATAATTTTCGAGCTTGGACCTCGTTGTCTGTCTGTCTGTCTGTCTGTCTGGGAGCTGCCATAGAGCTGCTGTTGCATCCTTTGTGGCGCCGAATCGGTATCTGAATGGAATGGATTTTGGCTTTGGCATTCACAGTGGCATCCATAGTCACATAGTATTCACATCTGTATTCGCATGTACTCATGTGCACATATCAGTTGTCTGGCAGATGTCTGCGGCCTTGAATAGTCCCAAAGTCAAAGCCACAACTTAATCGCTCTTTGGGGAGCAGAAAAAGCAACAACAGCAACAGGCGCCACAGCAACACAGACAACACAGGCTGCAACAACAACAGCAACAACAACACCAATAAAAATGAAAGCTATGGCAACAACGTAAGAGACATAAGTATTACAACAATAAGGAGAGCTACAAATATGAAATGATTTCATTTGTTATCACCGCCGGCAATGCAAGCATGTTAAATTAAAATTTCAAGATGCCAGCAAATTTTCACTATGAATATTTTATGCTCTTCACATGCTTTGAATGTATTGTAAGGGTTATAAACTCAAACAATTGAAAAGAAATTGCAATTTAATTGATTACATTCTATGAACATTTATTTTGTCACAGTTTTTGCATTTCATTATTTACTTGGTTTTAGCCATGAAAACAATAAAAAAAATGATAGAAGGCAATTTTAGAACATTTATAACTTTGCAAACAAACAACACACAAAATGAATTAGTTTAGTAGTAGAATATTTTAAACATTTAATATATAAAATATTTAAAGAACTAAGAATTTACAAATAAAATTTTTTTTTTACGTGAAAGCAATGGAAATAGAGATTTATATTTAAATATAATATACAATATTCGAATAAAAATTGTTGAAATTTAATTTGCTTGAATAATTTTATTCGAGTTATAAAGCGTAAGCATAAAACTATGGAAACTAGATACTTTGTTCGAATAAATTAGGAACTTTTTATTTGTATACGTGCAATATTGATAATTATTTACAACATTATCGATAAGGTCCTTGGTCTTGCAAAGTTAAGGGAAGAACATTATAAATAATTATAATACCGATAGAACTAAATTGCCAGGCAAACATATAATAAATTCAACATTTTTGTTGATCAATTAAATTACACTAAAAACCAGAACAGAACCTTCTTAATAGTTGCAACATTGCTAAAAAAAAATTACAACTTAAGCAACGTACAAATAAGTTATTTTCAGGAAGTGCAGTTTAACTAGCGCTGCAAAGCGCACATTGAACTCGTCAATTTGAGGAAGTTAAATATGCGGTTGCATTATGGGAAGCCAGTCCTCAGTTTGGAATACTCCCATTCTCGTCTATAGAAGTGCGTAGTCGTATTTCTGTGGTCACAAACTAAAGAACCGCCAAGTGGCATGGCTAATGCCATGTCATGGGGTTTTTGTTTCGGGCGCAAGAGCGTAACGTTTGAACTCGGTCTCCGACGGGGAAGAAGAAGGAGGGAGGAAGTAGACCCTGGTGAATGCCTGAAGTAATAGAGCGATTTTGTTGGTGTGTTGCCTGCTGCCTGCTGCCTTCTGCTTGCCCCCTAGGGGTAATGTCAGCTACAGTTCTCTCTCGTTTTTTTTGGGGGGCACGCGCACGCTCTGGCACTTCCTTGCGCCTGCCTGGCCACAGAAGTGGAACAAATGGGCGCAGGACGTGAGTGAGAATTGGGATGGAAATCATCCGAATGCAGCCTAATGGTTGGGGGATGAGGATGAGTAGCTATACGAAAACCTGACTCAGCTGCTGCCTGCTTTGCATAGATGAAGGCGACTTTAAATCGTCGCCATCGCCATCGTCGTCGTCGTCGACGGCGGCATTTTCAATTTCATGGTTAATTGTGTTGCACGCGGCATTTGGCACTCGGAGAGAGTCCAAGAGTGCCACATGAGTTGCAAGACAGCTTCGCCTTGAATGCCACATTAAGTTTCATAATTAGCACACCAAACTGATTGCCATCCCAAAGCTGGCGGCATATGCAAATTGTCTTTTCGTTTGCAAATAAGCAACATATGGAGAGTATCCAATGGGCTCTTGTTTTCTTTTCCTTTGGAGCAGACACTCTCTCTCTCTCTCTCTCTATCTCTTGCCTCTGTTTGGAGCAGCTGCAACACTCTGTGCACACTTTTATCTTTGACATTTACTAATGACAAATTTATTCACGCTGTCACTTAGTCGACTTGTCTCCTTGTCTCTCTCGATTCTTTGTCACATTCTCTTTATGCTGATGTTTTTCTTTTGGCTGCCACAAAATGTGTCCTGAACCTGAGTCAACATTGTGCGGCCATTGATCGTCCTTCAAGTCAAGATTTTGTTTGCACCACTTTAATTAGACCATTTTCCCTCAATTCCCTTGAAGTGCTGCCTCTCAGCTTCTCTCTTTGATCTTTTCATATGCGTGACGTAGTAGCTGATTGATTGATTTCTTCGACTAGCCAACAAACAGCTCGCTTTGGTAGTCGCTGTGTCTTTTAAGATTGTCCAAGTAATTAATCAACTACGAGTACAAAAATAAATGACATTTATGGCATTATTCCACCAGAGAGCAAAGTCCGCCAAAGGGTAACGAAAATGATATATAGACTAAAAAATACCCTATATATATTTTATGAGTTATGAGAATTTCGAACTACAAATTTAGTTTAAGAGTTTTCTTAGAGTGAAAAAATGTTTATGATTCCATGAAAATACGTTTTTTTTAATGTTTGTTTTTTTTAAATAAACTTTATCAACTATTGAAATCATAAGTCCTTATTGAGTTTTGTATTTAAGAATACTTGAAATATATACTCTACAATTTTTGTAGCTATTAAAATATATTTAAAATACTATTAACAAGTAAGAAAGCTACAGTCGAGTGTACTCGACTGTGAGATACCCGCTACCCATTTTGAATAAAAGCAATATATTTTGCGGTATATTTCTCAAAATATACCAAATATACTACTAAAATACTAAAAAATATACCAAATGGTATATGTGGTATATCGATATAGTACCTCATTCAAAATATACCATAGACGGCACAATATACCAAATTGTCAGACAAAGTAACTAAGACCCCCAGTAAGTAGGCGTTTTTGCCCATACAAAAGAATTTCTTTAATAACTTCGACAATTTTTATCTGATCGCAACCAAATGTTCAGGAATCATAACTACTATAGTAATTATTGTCTATACCAAAATTCGTAACTCTAGCTTTAAAATTACGCTTGTTATTCGATTTTTTTGATTTGCGGGGGCGGAAGTGGGCGTGGCAAAAATTTTAAACAAACTTGATCTGCGTGCAAACACAACAAATGCTGTCGAAAAAAAATTATAGCTCTATCTCTTATAGTCTCTGAGATCCAGTGTTTCATACGGACGGACAGACAGACACACAGACACACAGACACACAGACGGACAGACGGACAGACGGACATGGCTATATCGTCTCGGCTGTTGACGCTGATCAAGAATATATATACTTTATAGGGTCGGAGATGCCTCCTTCAACCTGTTACATACATTTCCTGCCGGCACAAAGTTATAATACCCTTCTACCCTATGGGTAGCGGGTATAAAAACTGGCATAGTTAAAGTTCAGAAATATATTAATAGAGTTCTATGGCTTGATTATTTATTAACATTATTACTAAAAGGAAACAAGTTGAAATTTTTGGAAGTCAATAATACTTATTGGAAAAATTTATAAATATATTCATAGACACCTAAAGATTTTTGTTCATTAAACAAGTGATTTCGTATTTATTAAACTATCTAAAAAAAATTTGAACTTTTTAAATACTTCATCACAAAGAACTTTTAGCTTTAAAGTCAATATTCCTCACTGGGTATAGTTAGTATATAAGTATTTTTGAATATTACTCGAACTCTGGCAATTTCGGTGGTGGTCGTGCTTATCTCTTCTGAAAAAATCATCAGCTCAACGATCATTAAAGCTCACACACAGTCCCAGACGCACTCGCAGTGACAGACCAGGAAATAAGGAGAGGGGCGTAGTGAAGAGAGATCGGGTTAACGAAAGCGAAACGATCTTGATGAGCAGCCAGCGAGTGGCGCTGGAGCCTGGCCAATTTTGGGAAACATTGAGGATTTAATGCTCACCAGACACGCACATTTGCCAGGGGCTAAAGTAATTTTTGCGAATGAATCGAAACCGAATACAAGTAATGAATGCATAACGCAATAAATTTGTAAAATTTAAACAATGCAAAGCGAACAAATTATTGCCGCTTGAATGGTTCTCTCTCTCGCTCTCTGGACACGCCCCGAGCTAATCACAAAATGTTAAAAAAAAAAGCAAAGAATATTCTCAAAAGGGTTGCACAATGAAGCCAATAAACTGTGCCTGCAAGTGCTTCCGCGCAATTTCATTCAAAGAGCTTCGCAATTCCCTCCTTCGCATCCCTTTTGCGATCATCGCAAGCATTTCAATAAACAATGCCACATCACAAGGCAAAACAGCACAACGCTGGCGCCGAACCATTTTTTTTTTTTGTTTTTCGAGGTATTTTCCCAGTTTGCTTTGTCAGCCACGCCGCTCTTTGATTCTAGTCTAGCTGCCTACTTAATTGGCCAGCGTACGACGTTTCAAGTGGCCCAATCTTATCCCTAGGGAATAGCTTTACTTCGACTCGACGCGATTCGAATTTTTGTATGTTTACCCACACCATATGCAAATTAATAGCTTCAACTTGCTGAAGATTTATGTCAAAAGCAAAGTCACAACTCAAGTTTGATTTTATGGAATGCAATTATGCTAAACTCTCTAGTCGCTAGTAAAGGGAAACTGTCATAAATTAAATCAACTTTGATGGAAATAAATGCAAAATAAAATTGAATAAACTTTATAGGGTTTAACAGAGCTAATAAATACAGAATAGAATGAAATATAGTTTAGAAAATATCACAGAGTTTGTAAATCTAAAATGGAAATAAATTAAATAAATTCGATAAGGTTTTAAAATTGAACTATTGAAGCAGAAAATATAAATTTTCAAAATTAAATAATAAACAATGAATGGTATGAATATATCGAATCGTAATCATTATAATTTGTATTACAAAAATATATTTTGGGTTCTATGTTCTTCAGCAATAATAAACATTTATATATTTAGTTCTTCTTTTCTTTTAATTTTAAAATTATGTGTGAAAATGCAAAGTTAGTGCAATTTAGACTTTGTATGAATAATTTGAATTAATTTAACACATTTTTGATTTGATTTAAATATAATGAATATTTATTAAAGGTAAACAAAGTTTGATAAAATAATAAAAAAAATACTTTTTATACTCGAAGATACAACTTTGTAGAAGAAATCTTCTCTTACCCCACAAAGTATAGTTATTTCTGATCAGTAGCCGAGAGGATATATGCCAATCTGGTATATTTATTAACCTACGGTATATTTTTAATGTAGTACTATATCAATATACCAATGAACCAATACTATATCAATATACTAATACTACACCAATATATTGAAATCTATAATTCGGTATATTTGGGTATATTTGTGGTATATTTTTGGTATATTTGTAATAATACGGTTGTATTGAAAATGGCAACCGAGTATCTCGAACTCGATCACCCTCGACTGTAGCTTTCTTATGTTACTTGTTTAATCTGATATTACAGAAGCGTAGCCTAAAAAAAGATATTTATAAAGAAAAGTATATATGAAAAAGATATATCTTCATATTTCTTCAATAATCAGGCATTTGTAATATTATTTTTATATTTACTTATTTATCATGAATTTGTAATGTTACTTTTATATTTTCTTATTTATTTTAATAAGTTTATTAAGGCGACTTAATAAGTTTGAGTACAGCGATATATTGAACTTGCATATTCTAGTGCGTAGACGATAAAGGATTCCCCTTACTTGCCTGTTACTTGCCATTTTCCAAAAGTAATTACAACCATGCTCGACCATTTTTCAATGTCTGCAGCCGCTTATTAAAATTGCGAAAGAAAACATATTATAAGCTGAATAGGTTGTAACAATCTTGACAAGACCAAATGGGCATCAGCTCTAAGACAACAACAGAGCAACCATTAACAGCTGCTGTTCATCAGGGGCTTCGCCTCAATTTCAATGACGTTGCTCTTGGCCTAGGCTGAAGCACCGCAAACAGCTTTTTCTCAACCTTTACTTACACTTGCTTTGTTCTTGTTATTTTAATCAAGACAGAGTGAAAGAAACACCTTTCGCTTTCGCTGAGGAAGAAGGCAAACAGATTTGCCAAGCGGCTGTCATTAGTAGGCGCAAATATTTGCATAATGTCGAAGAATTTGTAAGAACTTCGCCATTAGAATGGAGGGGAAAGGAGGAAGGAGGCGCACTGCAGGTGTCTTGAATGCTGCTCCTAAGTCTGAATTACTGCTGGCATAATCCGAAAAATGTAAGCGTAATGCTAATAATGGTAATTCGAGTCCAGAATATGTGACAGTTGTTGGTCTAATCCCCGCACAAATGTCATGAATTGTCTCGACCACCGCGCACGAGGTGTCAGCAAGCCAAATGTAATAATTTTAATGATTTTTCATAAATGTAAAACGGGGGAAGTTTGGGGTCGAAGCTGGCACGCGTTCCACGCACAGACTGCACTTAAGGGTAGAGGTAGAGACATTGCTGTTATGACATCGCCCTCATCCGGTCTGCACCCTTTTCGGCCTATTAAACATGGAGACTACACACCACTGCGTTCATTGTTGTAGTCACTGTTGTTGTTGCTGTTATAATTGCGCATATTTTAAAATACAAATTAGCAACGCTGTAGCTGAATTTCAATAGCGCGCATTTTCAAATGCCCGCAGGCTCTTCTCTGGGAGTGTGTTAAGTTCCTCTGACTTTTAACAGCACATGAGAGAGGGTTGCCTTGAACTTGTCACACACACACATACAACCAATACACACTCACACTTGTACACCACTCATTCACAGCCTTGTCTTGCAGTGGAAACCAGACGACATCCATGCATCAGGCGTCGCTCGTCGGTCGTCAGAGCATTCAGTCTGTGGCATTCACTTTGGCATTTCATACATACAACAAAAACAAAAAAAAAGAAGAAAAAGAAAAAAAATTATTACCATGCCTGCAGCAGTCATCACAGCAACAGCCACAGCCGCAGTCACAGCAACAGCGTCAAGTTGAGTAGTTTGTCAAGCGAGCTGGAACTGTTCGCTTTACTTCTTCATTCCTATTTGCCAGCACCCTGTCTGCAAAAAAAAATATGCAGAGTATCTTAATTTGGTTACTGACTGTGTTTGAAATTGAATATTGAAAGCGTATTTCATTTTTAAATAACAAATAATAATATTAAGCGTATTTCACTGTTAAATAATAATTCACATTATTCAAAACATTTATACATAGGTTTAATCTTATTTTATTTTTAAATTACAAAATACAACATTACAACATTATAGATTTAAGCGTATTTCATTTTTAAATACAACACAATATTAAAAATATATATTATAAAAGTTTAAGCGTATCATATTTTCAAATTTTAATTCAAAATATAAGAAATATATATCGTACTTTATTTTTAAATTATAATTTATATTGCAATTTTACAATTTTATATAGGTTTACGAGTATTTTATGTCTTTTTAATATATTTTTTATATATTTACATAAAATGATCACTTTTATGGTTTTCATTTTTTTCGTCTTGGTTAAATCATCTTTTAACAATGTTGGATATGCATCTGACATACCTACTTGTGTTTATCTGCGCACACTGTCAATATGTATCCATAGTTCGATACAATCCTTTTTGAAGTTAGAGTCTCTTTTTAACAAGCAACTGAATGCAATGACTTTATTTGCTTTGTGGTCCATTAATTAATCTCTGAATTAATCATTTTAAATAAGAACAGCTGTAATATTTATATATTTAAATTTACTAAATTTATTTTGTTCTCTTTGTATTAATAACTTCAACTAATGTTTAATATTTCCTCTTCTCTTTACAGAATTATGTTCAACAAAATCTAAGTGAATCTATTGCATTTCAATAATTTTAATATTTTATAGGTATATGTAGAAAAATGTAGTAATGATATTTCTATATTTCAATCTATCTATCTATATATATATTATAATTATATGTAGTAAGATGTAGCAATGATATTTCTAAACTTCTATCTATAAATTGCATCAAAAATTAAAACTCTAAAGAATATAAAGAATGTGTTGAATAACCTAGATAATGAAATTCGAAATTGGATTTTAGCTTAACCTGAACAAAAATAGTTCGAAATTCATTGAAAGCAAATCGCTTGACTTCTACGAAGTATCTCCTAGTCCAGCAGACTTCAATTTGCATAGCACTAAATTTTCCATACCTGTGCATAAATAGCAAACACTTTTTGGATTTGAAGCTGCAGCTGAATGCTGACGCTCGGAGCTCTGAGCTCGGAGCTCTGAGGCTTGGCTTGGCGCTACATTTATCACTGCCAATTCGGGGAGCAGCGTTGTCGTGACATCGCTGACCCCCCGCCTCCCTGTCACCCCTCTTCTTCTCTACTATTTTGTGATAGTGACTTGGGGAATACGGAATGGAATCGGATTTTGGAACAAAGCGCCGTAGTGTAAATGGAATTCTGGGAAAATGAAATTGCAAAAGTCAAAAAGCAACGAAAAATTGGGTAAAAAAGGAGAGAAATAGTAAATGTTGTTAGCTGAAATGCAGCCACATGATTGCTGTTTGTTGTTTGTTGTTGGGTTTTTGGCTGGCTTCTGCTTGGATTCTTGTTTTTGAGTTATTGGTTTTGAATTGATGCGGTGACTGCAACGAGGTAGTTCACACCGGAACTTTGAGCTGAAAACGCTTAGAGAATTCACTTAAAGCTTTAGACAAATGTTTTCTATAGCTTTGTCTGCCACACATGTGACAAATGGCACGGCAAAAGTGTAGACGATGTTCGGATTTGCATTCACAATACACTTGGCTTGGTTGGGTTGCTTACATTGTTAAAGAATGAAAGAGCGAGGACAGATTAAATAAAATTGCAAATGTATGAGTATTAATATAATAGGTGTTTTAATACTGAACATATTTTAACAACGAAGTGAACAAAGACGATCAATTTGAGTAACAAATATATATTATAAATAAATAATAAAATTTAAAACGTTCGTAATTTCTTTAAAATCAATTTCCTATTTCCTAAAATTCTAAGCGGTTGTAGCTTCTTATATATGTATTATAAACAATAATAACAAAATTTAAAAAATTCTTTAAATTCTATAAAATTAATTTCTTAATTTAAAGTGCACTCCCTCTTCGACTTTAGCTTGTAAGTTTAATTGCTCGCTGATTTTTCGCCTCTTGCAAATTTGTCATAGCCACATTTTGGGAACGTAGAACACATGTAACTACCTTCAACAATGCAACAACTTGCTGCACTTGTAACATGCTCCAAAGTTGTGAATTGAAATTCAACAATTGCTGTAGACAAGAAGTTGGTGTGAGGACTTCAAGATACCCTATAAAGAATTAAATGACAATGTGAATAGTTCACAAATGCTGTAAAATTATAAATAAAATTTATTGCTTCTAAGCTTTTTTGAGTAGTTATACTGCTTGGTATACCCCTTCAGTTGTGTTGTCAAGCATACAGGGTATTTACACAGTTACATTTGTTAGCTTGTCGTAGATCTCGGGGACTATTTAAAGCTGCAGCTATTATGTGCAACGAACAAAAGCCCCGACTCCGACCTTCTCCCCTGTTGTCGAGCTTTTTGCATAAACTTTGCCAAGCCACATGCCACATCGAATCCAAAACCGTGAGTGTGGGTGTGTGTGTGTGTGTGTGCCCCGTGTGTGCACTTCACCCGCTGATAACTTATCTACGACTGGGGCGATGTCTGTTACAAATGTTGCAATATTTATGCCCCACACTCGGCTCAGGAAGTTCGTATTATGATTTGCACATTATGCAAATTTGCCCTATCGTAAATACTTTTTTTTTACTGCCCCATCTTTTCTTGGCTTTTTCAATATCATAAAAAAATATTGTATTGTATATATGAAACAACAGCGTGCAAAAGAAGTAGAAGTAGAGGAATGAATAAAGGCGCCGCGCCGTGTGCACATGATAAATGTGATAAGCGATATTTGGCAACAATACGCGACGCATATTATTTACACAATGCGAGGGCAACTCTGCGAAAATTTATGCGCTAATAAATGCGACTTGTTTGTTAGTCTTTTGTCAGCCTGACACAAGCACAAGGGCAAAGAGAATAGAAATATATATATATGCTTACTTTATATACATATCAGTTCTAGACAATTAACTGTCTTTTGTAAAAAAAAAGTATGATGATGATCTGTAATGTTAATTAAAGGAAATAAAATTTGGGTGTCAAAGATACTTCTGCCCGGAATGTAAATTTGTATTAAGGTAATCATCATAATAATCCAATAAATAACATACATCTAATTTGTCCACTTTTTATTCTTCCAACCTTATATGTTTTTATCTCTTTTTAAAATGAATCTTTGAATCCAGAATTAAAGAAATTGACTTTGTTCATAAGTTTTATACATTTTATTGTCTTTACCTTATCTTTTTAAAATAAATCCTTGAATCCTAAGTATCCAAAATACAACAAATGAATAGATTAATCTATTCATTTACATCTAGTAGGTAATATGTATATACTTTTAGTTATCTATTGTTAATTATTTATTTATATTTAGTAGCTAATATGCATACACTTTTAGTTATATATTATTAATAATAATAATTTATTATTTTAATATTTACAATACAAATCACAATGTAATTGTAACACGTAGAAAGTTTAAAACTATTTTGCTTTGATCTTAATTAAATTTCCAATACAAATCAAATACTTTATCATTGAATATGTTGAATATAAAAATAATCTTATTAACAGATATAACCTTTGTCACATGAAGTCTTTAACTATTCAAGAAAATAAGTATTTCGCTTTAGCCATTAGCTAGAACTGCGTTCAATTAATGCAAATGGACACGAGAAGCATTTAGCAGTGTTGCTTTAGTAAGTTATTCTGTTTACGCTTAAAGGGTTCTTTGATAACTTTGAGGAAGAAAGCATTGGCAAGCACTTAAGCTCCAAGGTGCGCCCCAAACATGCCAATGCAATGCAATGCAATGGAATGGATGAGCTGAAGGCAGGCATCCAATTAGAGCAAGAATGGCGTAACGTGTAAATCCTGTCGTTGACTTGCAGCAGCGAGAAATGCATTTAAAATATGCACAACCAGCCATTCAGCCCACTCAATGGCCCCAAGGTGGAAGTTGAGAGGGAGAAAGAAATAGAGATAAAGACAGAGAGAGAGACAGAGAGAGAGAATCAGCTCACTAAATGCATCACGTATTGGATTTTGACATAAACGCTTGTCCTCGTTAGCGCCGCATCGTGTTCCATGGCCCAAAAGGTGGCACTTGGATTTGGCTTTGGGTTGGCTCTGCATCTCTCAGCAGAGATGAGACTGCAGCTGTCCGACGCCCGCGGCGACAGTCGAAAAACTTTTTATGGTCGAAAGGCGCGGGAGGAGAGTTGAGAGTGAAAACTTTGTGAGATGTTGTAGGCTGCTGGCAGCATTGATAAATTGCCGTGGAGCAGCGATGTCATCGCCTTCGTTGTCGTTGTCGTTGTTTGGCTTTAACCTGGCTCAGATTTTATGCAAAAATAAAAAGCAAAAGAAAAAAACAATGGGCGACACTTGGCTTGCAGTTGTAGATCCCTCGAGTGTTGACTGACGGCGCTGAAATAATGTGGCCAATAAATGTCACAAGCGACTGCCATTCCACTTAACTCAGCTGGTTGCTTCTTTCATGTCTTTCTTTGCCACGGCAAATTGTATGTATTGTATTTAAATGGCAGTTAAAGTGGCAACACGTTTCATATTTTTCGTTTGAAGTTGTCGATGATGAGTGATCACATGCAGCGTGCAAACAGCTCCTGTTTTCCCTGTGTTCCCCTTTGCCAGCTGCTTGCCAACCCCGTCTCTGTTATCGTCATGCAATTTGAATGCTTGAATGCATTTATAAATATTTCATGCACTGTGCAGCGTAGCGGAAGTCTCTTCAAATCCGAGTGTTTACAATGAATCATATTTTTATGAGCAGCAGCCTCATGCTCTCTCTCTCTCTTCCCCTCCGACACTCCCACTTTGAGGCCTCCTGGCATGCAGTTCTTAAAGCTGTCAGGCCAAGACAAAGGCATATTTTTGCTGTACTTGCATAAACAATTTGTATCTTTAGATCAGTCGACACGTGTAGTTCACATATAGGGTATGTTCGACTAGAAATATTGACATTATTCTATTCACAGGGTATTTGCAGTCATATATGCTATTCACTTACAACTCTTTCTTCTTTTACTCTTATACACCTAATTTTACTTTCAGTACTTTCAATACTTCGATATTTTTGCATTTTACAGGGTATATTAAAGTTCACTATTTTACAATTTTCATGTTTTGTCATCAAATTATAGGAGTCGCAAGCGTCAGTTTTCCCAATTATTTGCCATTTACAGGGTATCTTTAAGTTCATCACGTAGCAATTTTCATATTTTACCAACAAATTATGCAAGTTACAAGCATGAATTTTAACAATTCATTTAATATTTAGACAATTTTACAATTTACAGGGTATCTTAAAGTTTATCACTTTGCAATTTTCACTTTTTGTTAACAAAATTCACCAATTCTCTAAATATTTAGACTTGTTTACAGTTTACAGGGTATCTTGGTGTTCGAAACTTTAATATTTTACTTTACATAATCGAATTACATTTTTGCTTCAAGCAATCTCATAAACTTTTACTTACTGCCTACAGGGTATTTGTTAGTCCATCATTTCGCTTGATCGCATTGTTGTTTTGCTCTCATCGCTTTTCTGGACATATTCATATTCATTTGCATTCAATGCAACCAACTCGAGTGACAATTGTGAGTGCCATCGTCGACTCTTGAAGCGCCTCCTCTAGACCATTTGCATATCACTTGGCGGAAGACGAGTGCGAGTCTCAGTCTGACTATGAGTATGAGTATGAGTATGGGGACGGGTACTCACATATCTTTGAAATGGCAAATCAAATGTTGCCAATTTGTGACAGACAACATCATCATCAATTTGCATATCTCAGATGTTAAGAACAGCAATTGTAATTTCCCCAACTCAATATACGCATATCTTAAGGGGAACATAAATCAATTTCAATTTCATTTTCAATTTACTTCAAGTCTCGTTGATGAAATTATCGCTACTTGGCTGTTATGATGAAATTGATAGGTACGAGTTAATCGTTAAATGAAGACATGAAAATTACCTTCACTGTAAAACGTGTAAAATGATGGTTTATGAATTGGATTTGAAAATATTTTTGAGTTTATTAAATTGAATTATGAGTAAACTAGCAAAGAATGTAGAACAAAGATCTTTGTAAGCTGATTTATATATGTCAGATAAATACATATTATTTTTAATTATTCTACAATATTTTTATAATAATAAAATTTGAATCTTATTTAGTCTGAGTCATCGTAATGGTATTATACAAAGCTTATAAAATTCCCTAAAGCGATTCTTACCAAACTTCACTTAATACAAACATTTTCAGCTTACTTTTTACTTCAATCCGGAAATAAACACAATACAATTCAATCTATTAATTTATTTTCTCATTTCATTATTTACGACATTTTTTCTTTGTTGTATAAAGAATTTTATCAACAATTCCATTCGTTGACAAAAATTAATGATTGTTGCAGAAAAACTTTTGGCAAAGTGAGCCTAAGATTTTTGTGAAACTTTTGGATTACTTTGAGGGCAAGTCCGATAATTCTTGTTGTTACTGCGCTATATTCCATACTATATACATCTATCATAGAGCTCTTAAGTATTTTTCACAATTTATTTACGTCACCTGCCAGTTGCCACTTTGGCACTTGCTACTTGCCACTTGCCACTTGCCGCATTGGCGCTTTGGCACTTTGCATATCTCTCCATTAGTTCGAAACGCGTATTTGTTGTTCTCATTACCTTCTTTTTTGCTCGTGCTCCAGCTCCAGCTCCTGGCTTTCGATGTTGTTGCCAACTTTTTGCTCATTTTTCTTCCTTTTTTTTTGTGTTGCCTGTGTTGTATTTATTTAGGACAAGGTGTGTGACAGACTGCTGTGGCGAAGAGCCATTGCTGCCAATTTGACACTCTTAAGCATTTCCTTTTTTAATTTTTTTATTTCGCCAGTTTGACATGCGTAACGCCATTAAATTTATCAATTGCTCAACGCACCCTTAACTGTCAACGCTGTTATCGTTGTTGTTGTGACTCTGGTAGCTTTTTCCTTCGTTGTTGCATTTCAATTTGACATTAAAAAAATTTACAACTTTTTTCAATCAACGCGCTCGATTCGTTTGAGCGATGTACAACGACAACGACGCGTGGCTTCTGCGGTTGATTTCGATTATTTACAGCCACAACTTTTGGGCTTATCCAGAGCTCAGCATAGTGGCAATTTATCATTAAATGCTGAAATGTTGCTCAAAGTGTGAATTTAGCAACAGTTTGTAAAGGAAACTTAGTGTCTTTGAGTGGTTAATAAATAAAGTGTTCAATAATTGGTGAATAGGTAAGTATAATGAAATATAATACAAATATATACTACATATTTGAAGACCAAAAGTCTTTAAAAATGTTATTTAATGATTAAATAATTTTCTCCAAATTATTTTTAAAGCAAAATCTAATTAAAAGAAGGAAAAACACCTTTAACAATGTAAAGAAAATGGTAAGATTTAAACCAACTTTTCTCTTATTTATGCACATCTTTAATTTTTTTAATTTTCGTGAACTTTTAAGTGTTTTACTAGCCAGCATAAATTGTATTTGCATTTCTCGCATATGCGTTTATTGTTGTTTTTGTTTATGGTTACAATAAAAAACGGCATTTTGTCAATATACAATTTATGACAAAGCGAAGATTTTTGGTCACAGCTGCATTTAAGACGAAATCATCTACTAGAGAGCGATAAGATTGAGGTGTTTTGAGAGAGCTGAGAAAGAACTCGAAGGAGACTCAACACTTTATGGCTGATGATTCCGTTGGCAACCGTGTGGCAAGTGGCAAACTAACGGCACCGCAATATGACAACGCGTTTTCACTTTTATGGCCAGCATTTAACAGGCCATGACACGAACATGAAGCATGCCCAAGCCACAGCCACTGCCACAGCCACTGCCACAGCCACTGCCACAGCCACTGCCAACGCCACCGCCACAGAAACGTTGACGTCGACGGCGGCGGCAAGTTTTTCATCATCAATTTGCTTTATGGTTTGGAATGGCGACGGTGGTGCAGCCACTTGTCATAACAGCGGTGAGTTCGCAGTTGCCAGTTTGCTTAAACGAAAAAGATACAAGATACAAAACTGCAACAGCCATGCGATGCGATGCGATGCCCGGGAGGCCAACAGAAGAAGGTATGAGTGAGGCAGCACCAACGATCCAGCAGAGCTAACCATTGTCATTGCCACTTTGCCAACATTTTCACACCCAAACGGCGCGACGCAGGCAGCGACAATTTGTCTGCAAGTTGTTGCGCCGGCACAATGGAAATTTTAGTAATTTTCCTCTAATATTTTTTTTAATAATATAAAATATAATAACGATTACCAACGCAGAATCAAAAGAGTCAAAAAAAACTATTTGTATAAATGCAGTTTTTCTATAATTTATAAATGCTACAAAAGTTTTTTAATAAACTTAAAATTTCATATGTTTGCGCAAATAAATACAATTTGTTAATTATTATTTAATGAAGTAAATAGAGAGAGATCGAACCATTCAAATAGAATGACAACTCAAGTTCAAGTGACTCTAATAAGGATAATACTAAAGATCATACTAAGAAAGCTACAGTCGGGTGCGCTCGACTCCAAAAAAAAAAGCAAAACAGTGCAGTATTATTCTTAAAATATGCAAAATAAAATAATAATAAAAAATAATGAAATATACTAAAGGCTACAAAATATACCATATACCATACAAAATATACCATGTTGTCAGCCAAAGTAGCAACAATTTTTAAAAAGAGTAAAGCAATGCAGAATTATTCTTAAGATATAACAAATTAAAATACTAAAACATACTAAAGGTTATATTTGGTATATCAATATATTATTACATTCAAAATATACCAGATTGTCAACCATTTTTAATAATATCAAACAAATTCTTAATTAATCTAAAAATACACAAAAAGAAAATACTAAAAAATGCCAAAACATACTTAAGGCTATATTTGGTATATCAATATTGTACTATTTCAAAATATACCATATTATTACCAAAGCTGTTGATTGTAACCAAATTCATGAATCATATCGACATTAGCTGTGATTGTATGTTATACTATATACCAAAAATCCGGACTCTAGCTCCAAAATTACGCGTGTTATTCTATGTCCATTGAGCGATGCACATTTTTCCACTGTGCAATGTCGACGCGACAGTAGCTGGAAACTGGAGCTGTAGTTGGAGCTAAAAGTGAGTGCTTTAGCCATGTTGCATGTCCATGGCCGTGTAACTGGCTTGTATCTTTTGCCGCATTGCACAGTGAGCCACTGTGGCTCTTAGCACCCTTCGCTGACCAGGTCGCTTCAGCGATTTTGTCAACATTATTCAAGCATAAACATGACGACCGACCCACCCAGCGAACAAGTGAACTGACGAGACAAGAACGAAAAAAAAGTGGTAAACGAATGCTGCACACAAAACGATTGAAGCAAGCATTTAAACATCGTTTAGGTGCTCTACAAATCAAGATAAATGGCCATTGAACATGTGAGATAAATCCTTTGCACAATTCTGTACTGCATACCGAAACAGGTGAAGAGTTTAGCCTGAGCAATAATGTTCATTTCTTTCACAAAAATAGGTTAAAGTTGAAGTAAGCCAAAGATTTGGAATATGCTCGTCACTCACTTGACAAGAACATCCATCGGGAGTAGTATGTGGAAAAAACCACAAACAAAGTTTATAGCTAAACAATTTCCGGTCGTGCGTTTACATTATTAGCATATTGACGAGCCCAACAAACTGTCTAGTCATAAAACTTTTAGCAGCGTATTTTGGCCAAAAACTTTGACTTTGCCTGCTCTCACAAGTCAGAGCACATTATCATCGTCAGAGTTGAGAGTTTTGCTCGCAGACATCATGCCAGACATCAGAGAGGATTAATCTAAACTGAGAGAACTGGATGATGGCAAGGGAGGGGGGAGTGACGATATGTAAAATGAAATTAAGTCACGGCTGAGTAAGCACTTGGCTTTAAAAAGCCCATGCAAAAGAAAATTCATATTGTCGAATATAGCGACTCTATGTTCACTTTATCATGTGAAGCATAAAGTCTTTAAATGCACTTAATATTCTATATAGTTTTGGAAGTTAGCTGATAATATGCACTATTTTGTTCATTTCCTTACTTCTTCATCTTGAATATAAAACTGTACAGCTCATTAAACATCAAACGTTGCTGTGGCTGCTGCCTCATTTGCAGCATAAAACGCACAATTTGTCAAACATTTATTAAAGCAAACAAATCGTAAAGAATCAGCCTTATCTTTCATATGCTATATATGTATATATGAATGGAGTCCAAAAGGCGGATGCAAAGAACAGCATAATCAGCATCAAGATTCCACTTGAAAGTTAAAATGCATTTGCAATGCGAAAATAGATATAAATTCAATTAGGGCAATTAGTGCACATCAACATCTGGTTCATTAAAATCAAACTAGTAATGAAATTCTAAAAATATTTTACTGTGCGGAAGTTATGATAAGAATTAGTTTTGATTTTTCGCATCTGAATAAAAGCAAAACAATGCGGTATTATTCTTAAATCATACCAAATTAGTATACCGCATAAATACTAAAATATAACAAAGGCTATATTCGGTATTTGGACATGCCACAGAGTACTAAAAATCGTCTCGGCTGTTGACCCTAATCAATAATATATATACATTATGGGATTAGAGATGCCTTCTTCTGCATGTTACATACATTTTCTGGGGGGCATATAGTTATAATACCCTTCTACCCTATGGGTAGCGGGTATAAAAATAGTTGAATTTCGGTTATGCTTTCTTCAAATCACAAAAAAAACTGTAATCTTTTACTATAAATACTACAATTATGTATATAATAATTTCTTTGACGTCATTGTGCTGATTATTCCAAGTCGTGATAACATTAAAATCATACAAAAATATAGCTCAGCAGAGCTGCGCGCTCTGTATATGAAATTTAGTAGTAATTTGTGTCAAGAGGCAAACGGATGTGTTTCTTAGCCTCAATTGTAATATAGAAAATATGCAAAGTTATTTGAAATGGGTGACAATTTTTTTGTATTCTTACGACACGATGGACAGTAAGCATACAATTAAACGATTCAAATCAGAAAGCTATTGAAGAGAACGAGAAAAAGATACAAAAATTGCAAGCTGAAATTGACGACAATGAAAAATACCTGAACTTTGGCGAAGCCATAAATTCGACAAAAGTTTACATCTCGTCTTTGGAAGACAAATTAAAGCAATGTGAAGAACAGAACAAAAATCAATCAGAGTCTCAATTATCTCACATCATAAGTGCTATTCAAGAAATCAAGTCGAACACTGATACCAATAAAAATGAATTTAAACAAAATGATCTTATCAAGAGTCTTAAAGCTCAGATTGAAGATAAGAAGTCGCTGCTGAAAGATTACCAGGGTCAAATAAAAGAAAAAGGTCTCGAAATAGAGAAATTGAAAAAAGCTTTATCAGCTTACAATAATACCATCAATAACAACAAAGCTCAGATATCGAATTTGCAATCAATTATCGGATCTCAGAATAATACTAATATTATAAACAGTGCTAAAATATTAAAGTTGGAGTCAACTATAAAATCTTACAACTCTACCATCAATAAGAATAATGCTGAAATATCAAAATTAAAGTCGGAGAAGAGTAAGCTTAGAGTATTATAGTTAATGCAATTCAATAATAAAAATACTTTACAAACTAGTTAATCCGAGAGCCACAACACCAATATCACGAATAACTTGCCCGTCTTACAATAACAAATCACAGCAGGAAATCACACAGCTGAAATCAGAAGCGAATAAACAAACTAACGAAATAAAAGAGCTTAAAATTAAACTAAGTAAGTTCAGTACAACAAAACCTAGAACGAGCTTCTTAACTTCACTTAATTTTCAGATAAATCCCTATCGAATAACACAAATTTAGCCAATTCAAGGGACGAAAACTTTAAAAAATATCAAAACGCTCAAATAAGTTTAGGTAAGAAGATCATTTCTAGATGACATATTCCATATTATATCTTCTTTTAAAGAATCGTGCCAAGGGAATTTAGAATCACTAAAAAATGAGTCTATTAAAAACAATACGACTATTCAAGAGTTGATATTAAAAGCTGAAAATAATCAGAAATTGTTGGGTAGGTTATATTTGAAGCATATTAAATTCAAAGAAGTGTTATTAGTTCTATGAACTTTGCTAGATCAATGCCAAAAGAACAACACGGACATTGTGGAACAAGAAAAGCAATCAATCCAACAGCAGCTAAGTACGACACACTAAATTATTAATATTAATGAACCCATAAAAAAAAAAACCTTTTGTCTTAGATATATGTCAAAATGACTTGAAAATACAAAAAGCGGATTGCTCTAACAAGGATTCAACTATTAGAGAATGGCAGAAAAAGGCTGATGTTAATCAAAAGGTGGAACTGGAGAGAAATTCAGTAAAATCAGAATTAGGTATGCAGCATTGAATTATTATTTTTAGTAAACCTACCGGGAAATTAATTTTCTTTTAGAGAAATGCCAATTGAATTATAAAAATTTTGCTGAAAACTTCACGAAATATCAAAAAGACCAGCAAAGTTTATTAGGTGAGAAAATCACTTGGAAATTCAATTCTTTACTTAAATTTTGTCCCTTTAAGAAAAATGTCACAACGACTTGAAAAAATATGTAGAAACTTGCTCTATGAAGGATTCAACTATTCGAGAATGGCAAAACAAAGCTGCAGATAATCAAAAGGCGGAAGAGGAGAGGAATTCACTACAAGAGGAGCTAAGTATGCAGCATTAAATAATGAATTTGAATAAATCAATCATTAAATTTTTCTTAACGATTTAAGAAATATGAATTAAACAACACAAATTTATTCATGATAAGTTCTACACTCTTCTCAATTATAGATAGATATAAAAACAGCTATGACCACTTTTACAGGAGATCATTCGCACTAGAAAGGAATCTGACTCATTCCCAACACGAGTTGTCTAAATGTATTTCATTAAAAGATGCAATTATGAAGAATCTCAATTCTAAGGAAGTTGAATTAAATGAATGCAAGTCTCCATCAACGCCTCCCTCAAGAAGTCTTCCAACTTCTTGTGTAGGCTTGAACGCTGGCCTTCAAGAGATACAACTTTCTAATGGAAATTTATTTAATGCGCTATGTGATAAAGATGGTTGGATTATCATTCAGCAACGTATTAATGGACAACAAGTTTTTAACAGAAACTGGAAGGAATACGTGGATGGATTTGGAGGGGAGTTTTTTATTGGATTGGAAAATCTGCATCTTCTTACCAAGTCATCAAGACATGAGTTATATATCTCAGTAACATTTGCATGGGATAGCTATTGGGCAAAATATGATGACTTCAGAGTTGGAAATGCAGAATCTCTTTATAAATTGGAATCAATAGGAAACTATACGGGCAACTTTTTTGATGGCTTACGTGCGAATGTCAATCACAAATTTTCAACATATGATAAAAATAATTCTTATTTAAATTGTGCTGCAAATGGCATGGGCGGCTGGTGGTATCCAGGAAATTGTGGTTCTAGGTGAGTTTAGTTTAATGTTACATAATTTAAATAATTTAATTTAATCATCTTTTAGTAATCTAAACCGACAATACAATGACCTTGTCTGGTATTACGGGGCTGGAACCTCCGCAATTATGAAGATTCGCCCATATTGATTTTTATAAATCTCAACTTACATATTATGACATATTGAAAAGTTGTAATATATTCATTTGTTCTTTTCCAACTAGAATTTTCACATGTGTTTCTTTTTTCACTTTAATCATGGAGCCTCAATGGTTTCTCAAAGTCGACAATTAATTCATATATTATTTTATTTTATCGCCTTCATAGATAATAACTTACGTATAAATCATTCGACTCGTTTCAAAGATTTAGTGAAATAATTTAAATATGGCATTTATACTAGACAGCATTTTTATTATACAAATACCGATATAAGTTTAATAAGTATTCGATAAAAACATTTAAATGATTCTACATAAGCGAATACTCGTATAATTAAATTTTATTTCAACTTGGCTATCCCAAAACTTAGTGGCTATTAATGTTAAAACGGCTTTCTGTTGTGAGTCTTGGATTAACTTTCAGAAAATGAATAAACACACATACATATGTAAGTGTCCCAAATTATTCGTTAAATTCCTTAAAATTGTGTGCTTAACTTTCCACCTTTATTCAATATGCAATTCTATTTTAAATATTGCTGCTACCTCTACTATTCATTCATCCTCTTAGATACAGCCAAATGGAGGCAAGACAATGTGAGCATTAATACGGCAATCGATAGCAAATTAATTAATGTATAATCTTCTTGGCGGTAGGACATAATCCTAATACTCTGTCTGCATTCAATGCGAATTTCGCGCTCGACGAATCGTAATGTCCGCTGTTCATTGGAAACCGCCAATATTTTGCTTAACATTGAGCCAAAAGCCAACAGCAATTAAAGGTAAATAAGTGGCTCAAAATGTACAACTAGGGAGCAACTGTGGGTGAAGCTATCGTTTATTATAGAAACTCAAAAGGAGCTCACATAAATAAAAGACTTGTGCTTAAGTCTAAACGACGGCAGTTGAAAAAGCTAAGCTTTAAATAAAAAAGTAATAAAGAATTCTAAAAATAGCCATTCAAATGCATTTTATATGCAATTAGCAAATATAAAGTATGTGCATATTTAATATTTATTGAACACATTTTATGAAGAATAAGATTTTACGCAATTACATTACTTTGAATACTTCTATTAGTCCGAATTGCTTTTAAAAGCAATTTTCAACTGATTTGAAAATCTTGTTGATTACTTTTATCAACCAGTTTATGAAACAAGTAAAGAATACAAATGTGAAATCGAAGCATTTAGCAAAGTTACTCGCATTATAAACATCTAAATTCTAGATGCAGCTGAAGAACACGCTAATGTTCAATGGAATGCCAAAAAAAATCCAAGAACAATTTAGATGGAGAGAGAGACAGAATTCTCCGCTCAGGTGACGAAATGCGTTCTGAAGCTACGTGATATGCCTGGCAAGGGTCTAAAAATGAAGTAAAATGGATGCCAAAAAAAAACAAGTAAATCCCTTACCGACAAGTTTAGGGGGAAGAGGAAGTCCTTAAGTATGGCTCGTTGGGGCAAAACCCCAAATCCTCAGACAGACAACAATGGCTGGCATAAGGTGCAAAGCGAAGAGGACAAATGCAATCAATACGCATAGACGGCACATAACAGGTATTACGAGCTCGAGAATTATGTGTTATATATACATATATAATGTATAACGTATAATGCGTAATGTATAATGCATGATGTGTGCTGCCGAGTCTGGGGTGAAAAATCAACGCCAAGCGTAATCTATTAAATTATCCTAATTTCATCACGCACCCAAATCCCTTTTAGTCGAGCCGTTCTCTGGCCCCCCAATGTGGCAAAACAATAAAAATTTGCATAATATCGGTATAATATTTTAGCATTATGTGTGTGTGTGTGTGTGTGTGTGCCTGACAAAGGTGCAGAAAGTAACGGTATTATGGGCCAGACAGTCAAGTCAGACTGAAGATATTCGTTCACATTTCGCCAAGTCAGTTTTGCATTTTGGGTGGCGCAGCTCAAAGGCACATGTTAATGGCACTCACACACACACACACATACACAAATGTGGCAACACATGTTACCAACATTTTATTTTTTAGATAACTTTGCATATCTTGACTGTCATTGTTCGAAGTAAACTCGCACTTGATTTCCGTCTAGTCAGCCAAGTAATTTATTTTCACATTGTGTTTGCCTTGTTGCTATGGCAAATCTCTTCACTAATTACTTGTCTAATTACTGGGATTTTAACTGCAATTTGTTAAATTCTAACTTACAGTTTAAGGCAACACGCGAAAGAGGAACGAAATGTGAAAGGGAGTAGAAATGCAGCTAAGCCAAGCTGTAAATTATTGAGATGTATGGCTTGTAAGTCTGTGGGAAAACTCAATTAGCCAAAATTAAAATTAAGCTATATAATTATAATACTTTAATTCTTATTATTCTTATTATTACATATACTATTTTGTTATAGATAGATTTCCACTTTTTATTTTTGTTGTGATTTCCGATAAATGTTTATTAAGACAACTTTGAAATAGCAGTGAGACAGTGATAACTACATTAAGGTTTTATTTGCTTTATTTCCTTTTTGTTAGTTGATTGCCTGCAGATTGTTTTTATAAAATGGAAAAAAAGATCAAATAAGATAAGATAAGATATAAATATTACTCTTCATAAAAATAATACTTTTATTGTTATATGTTATTTGTAAGCGCAAAACTTTTAAGTTGTCAATTTTAGTTAGGATGCTCAAATTTCCTGAAGAGTCTGAAGATTTAACCTCGCTCTGAATATTTGTGCAGCAATTGCCCCTTGAAGTGCAGAAGATTAAGGAGTCGCTAACGCAAAATTCAGAGCAGACGCATCTATCTGGATTTGGCGTCACAGTTAGTTATGCATTTTAGCTTTGGGCAGCTATAAAATGCAGATGCATAAATCTAAAAGCATATTTGTCGCCAATGACTTGGCGTTCGCTCAACAGTCGGCAATAATTTATCATATTTATAAGCAGCAGCTCCGTGGGCGATTGGCTCATTTGCCAAAGCCCAAAGCTCAAAGCGGAAAGCCAAAGCAGCGTGCAATGAACTCTCGCCACACAAATAAGGCAAATAAATTGCACTAGATAAGAAGGCGAATTTATGCTTATTGTTTATTTTATTGTATTTTATTTTCGGCGTAAAAGTCGTCGATAGATTGGCATATGTTGATGTTGATTTTTGTACTTTTTTTGCGGTTGAGCTTTGATGAGTTCAATGCGAGCCTCGGGACATTGATGCGTAAGAGAGCGTAAAATGAAAGGAAATTGAAATGCGGGTAAATTGAATTGGACAAGGACGAACCCAATCCACTGGAGTCGTCCCCTATTTGCCCGCAACTGACTGATATGATGTGCTTCGTTGAGCGAAGAGAAACAGAAAAAGGCATTAGAAACGAAAGCGAGACATAACGCCAGAAAGTATGCAACAACTTTCACTTTGGGGCCAACTCATTGAGCTCAATCAAATATTCAAAAGCCAGTCGAAGATGGAGCATCCATTGCCTGCTTTCCGCCTTCTGCTTTGGTGCCTTTTCGACTTTTCCCAGCAATGCATAATTAAAATCCATTAAGTGTAATTTCCCAACTCTTTCGATTACTTTTTCTACTACTTATATACATCTCTTGGTCTGCGTAAACTTTTCTTAATGAATTCAATTGAAATTCAGTATCGCAAAACAAACTCGGAAATACGCTTTTCGAAACTATTGATAAAGATTTGCAGAAAAATTGTATACAAAAATGAAAAATCGCAAAGAATTCGATTATAATAAATATTTAACTGCAAATTCTTGTTTTGCAAATCGAATCATTTCTTATATGCCATTAATTTTGATTGTTTTGATTTTGTGGGAGATTTCATTTGGCATTGCGATTGGGTTGTCATGGGTCATAAATTTTACAGCAGGCAAATTTGTTGGCCTCATGAATAGCAAAGTGCAAAATTCAATCAATTTGAGCCATTTACTCGTTCGAGTGTTTTGTAACCTGGCCACAATGGTCATTCGCTCAGCTCAAAACCATCTGTGGCTTGTGTTTTTGACATACCGACTACTACCAGAGGACATCCATTGAAATATTTGAAAAGTTCATCAATTGTAAGAGTTTTCCAATTAATACACACACACTCACACACACACACACTCACATGCTTGTACACATGTGCATCCATGTCAATTCATTGGCTTTTGATTTAATAATGTGCACTCGGAATTTGCATGATACGAACTTGTTGTTGTAATTGCTATTCTTGTTCTTGTTGTGGGCATTTCATGGATCTGATGGCTTGTTAATATTGTAAGCTCTACATTTCACTCTACTTCTTTACCTCCCCTCTATCCATCGCTCCGGTATATCGCTCCGCTCGTTCTCAAATTGCATGCAAAGCTCAAGGCTAGAAATACGCATTTAATTGAATTTTTTCCCCTTTAGTTTAGCACAAAGTTGTTGCGTATTCGAGCTATGTGCACTTATTAGAGGCGTATGTAACAGCAGAAGTTTTGTTAGGAAGTGGGTCAAACAAGAGATGATATATAGCAAATACTACGTAAAAGTAAACTTTGTAACTCATTCAAAGGACTTAAGTATAAAAAAGTATGATGTTCACTAATTCAATAAACTTAGTACTCAATTTAACTTATAAATATTTAAAACTAAATTATAAATACTAAGGTTGCAAAATGTATATTCAAACAAAAGTAAGAAAGCTACAGTCGAGTGTTCTCGACTGTGAGATACACGCTACCTATTTTTATTGAAACCAAAAATATATCAAATTAATATACCGCAAAAATACTGAGATATAGCAAAGACTATTTTTGGTATATTAATATAATACTATATTTAACATATACCGTAAAATACTAAAATATACCAAAGGGTATATTTGGTATATTGACATAATACTACATTCAAAATATACCATATAATGCAAAAATATACCAGAGGTTATATTTGGTATATTGATATAATATTCCATAAAATATAGGCTATGGGTAGCGTATATTGACAAGGTTATTTGGAAAATATGGTATTCTGTATATTCATTTATTATTTGCCATATTTTAATGTCTTTTTAACATTCAAATTTTTGATGACACCAAAATTTTATAACATTTGATTAAAATTTTTTGCATTTACAAGCTAAAATACTGCATTACAAATTTGTATATAATAAAATAGCTAAAGGCAAAGAATTGTTGTCAAATCAAATAATACACTGAGAGTATTGCAGCCACATAAACTTTGCTTAACTTGAGTAAGCCATAAATAGCATTTGTTTATATAAACTGTGTACGCTGTGAATACTGTGAGTATTCGTATTCGCCAGGACAAAAAGTCATTTTGTGGCATAATGAACTGCAAACCGGTAAACTGTCGCCCAATTCCAGTTTATTGCCATTTAAATGCAGTCAACAGGCAACAACCAACGACAAAAAAAAAGCGAACATACAAACGAGGGGAAGGGATAAATGCATTTATTGATTTAATATCTGTGATGCCTGAGGCCAATTTAATCATCATTTGTAGAAAATAATTAAAATTTACAATAACAGGCAACGGCTGGCTGCTGGGCCAAAAAGTCTGGTCTGGTTTCGTAATGCTCCGACGTACACATTGAAAATGTTTTAATAACTTGCAACAAAAATGAAAAGAGGTTTTTTTTCTGTTTTTCCATGCACAGACAGAGCGACATCTCAATGAAACTTTAAGAGGCAAAAAGTGCAAAATGCAACTTCCCAGTTGCACAGCACAATAAAAAGTGAGAGCAAAGGAGTTTTCGACTGGAAAATATCCTGGAAATTCAATGAAGTTCTAGTTAAGAAGAAAATATTTACAATTATGATTGATAGTTTAAAATTCTGCAATTCAATTTTAAGAAGTATTATTTCAAAATAATTCAGCAATGTTTCTTTATTGATGCTACTTACTAAATAAGTTTGTATGCAGCATTCTCAGTAGCTCTTTAAAAATGTACAGGGTAAACATCATCCACTCCCTTGGCAGTTTTCACATGCGAAATTTGTGAAATTCCTGGCTCCTTTATTGCGGCCCATAAAATGTGCTAATTTGGATGACATTGCGCAGACAATTTCAAATCGCGAGTGCTTTATTTTTGAATAGCTGACGCCGCCCAGCACATAGTTGGACACGGTTTAAGTTTACAGTTGCCACAGCTCATAAATAAGCAGAGTGTTGTTGTGTGTAAATCTGAGTGAAGTTGTAGTTGGAATATAGAATATACTTGCAGCAGCTGCTAAGTGCTATTCATGGTATTTTGGCTATTGGTGCGATGTTGCCTTTTGTTGCCCCTTTTACGATGTCTAAATACGATGTAATACGAGTTGTGTGCGAGTTCACTTCTCTTCACTCTCTCTCTCTGCCTCTCTCTCTCTCTTGTTCTGTTGTTTTGCTTGGGCTCGTATAAGTGCCATTTCAAGCTCATTAGTGGCCATAATTAGCCAGCACAGTTTATGGCCCACAGACAACCAGACAACGCAGCGACAAAGATACAACTCGAGTCTGCCTGTTGGCTGCATTGCAAAAAAAGGTTGCATCGGCAATGGGAGATTATCAATGCGCTTCAGCCTAAGAAGTAACTACTTGAAATGTAAATTAATGAAAAGTAAAATAATATATTATATCATGGAGAAACTTTTTGTATGACATAACAAAAAGTCTGAAAAAAAGGTTAAATCTATTCTTTAAAATTTCTTATTAAAAATGAAGATGATAATTTCAAAGATTAAGGTATATTTATACTAAGGTAGTCCTAGTAGAAAATTTATTATTAGTTTATTAAGGAACTATCAATTTATTCTGCAAAAAAGTCCTTTAAAATATTGCAAATTAAAACTAATCATTAAGGCAAATTGCATCTTACTTATGTTATAATGCATTACAACAAAATTTAATAATTAAAAGATAATATGTCATATGTCATATAATATACCAAATAATATACCTTATACCATGTAATATACAACATAAAAATGGTGTATTATGTGGCATATTGTATGTTATATAAAGTATACATTACAAATTATAATTAAAAATTATTCCAAAAAATATACCAACTACTACATTATAAATGGTATATTATTTACAATTATTATACATTTAAGCTAACTTCATTTCACTTGTAAAGTATAATACAAAGAAAATTTAAAAATTTAAAGAAAATGTATAATTTGTTTGTCTAAAAAAATAAAAAAAAAATAAAATGAAATAGTTTATAGATTCGTCAGAAAAGAACTTATTAAAAGAATGGCAAGTTAAACCTATTCATTAAGGCTAAATCCACCTCGCTTGCAATGCCTAATTTGTTGGTGTCAAAATATACCATCGAATAATCCTTATTAAGAATGCAAGCATTATTTTTTCACAGCTGTGGTTTTCATTATAAATTCCTGAGAATTGCAGAGCTAACTAAACATTTCAATAGATAAATGCCATTGTCGACGCCAACACCTCAATGGGCATACAATCTCTAGTTTAAACCTCTGCCTTTGTCAAACATAATCCCACTGTCAATAGGCTCGAAACACTCGAGCGTAGAGAGCAAATACATGTGTGTAATGTGTGTGTATGTGAAGCCCAAAGAACACAAAACACAGATACTTTTCGGCTGCCCTCACATTTATATTGTACTTTTCTTTTATTTTCATTATTTTCTTTTTTGCTGTCGTTTCTTTTTTTTTCTTGTTTTTTTGCACCATTTGAAGATTTCGCCAAGAGGGAGGAAGGGAACTGAACTGAAGTGCTAAACTTTATGGTGCCGTGCATTACAAACTGAAACATATGTTTATTGTCCATGCCCCTCGACGTGTTTCTCCCCTTCGTTGGTGTCTGGGCAGCGAGAAAATTTTTATTTTTGCTGTCAGCGAGGCGACACCGCACATAGAAGCTGCAACACTTCAAATGACACCGTCTCCCTTCCCCCTCTCGCTCTTCTGCAGCGAGATGCTCATTTGTTTGCATTTAGCGCAAGTTATGAGTGTGTGCTACTTCCTGTGTGTGTGTGTGTGCGTGTGTGGCATGCAGTTGCTGTTGCTGTTGCCGAGCATATAGCCAGGTTGTCATTAACAAATGGCAAATTAAATTGTGCTTAAATTTGGCCCCGCCACAAAAGGCGTAGAGACTTAAATGCAGCTGCAGGAGAACTGCTTTATCTGATAGAGAAATTATCTTATGAGGTGAGTTCTGAAAAAGAATAATTACGAAATAATTATAACTAAGAATGAGAATGGAAAGTTGTTGCCCACAGAATTTTGTATGTTTGTTTAAGTGGAAACTGCATTTATAATTACTTATTTTTTACATTCTTATTTCTTATTTTTGTACAATCTTTTTATTTACTATTTATATGAGGTAATAAGAAAATAGCTTAAAATATATATTGAAAAAGTATTTATGGAAGGTTTATTATTACAGATGTAAAGTTCATTTGCGAATATAATTTATTAAATTCAATTGAAGAAATATGGCAACTAAAAAATCGTAAATTAAATATGTTTGTTTATTTCTGGTTCTATTAGTTTGTAATATTAATAATAAAAAGTAAATGGAACGGAGAAGTATTTATAAAGCACTTATTATTAAATATGTATACGAGTACTTAAATTAATTTTTAAATACAATATGATTTATTACAAGCAATTAATGAATTGTGTCAACTATGTAATAAGGTAAGCAAATAAAATATTTATCTGATTTTTTTACTAATCTTACCAAGAATTGACCTACTTACTATGGTATATTTTCAATGTTATACAATATTAATATGTAATATATCTCCTTTGGTATATTTTTAATATGTTTGTGGTATATTAATTTGGTATATTTTAAAATAAATACCGCACTGTTTTGCTTTTATTCAACATGGGTACCGGGTATCGCACAGTTGAGCACTCGAGTGTAGCTTTTGAATGTAACACAATATCAATATACCAAATACTGCCATTGGTATATTTTAGAATTATTGTGGTATATTAATTTGGTAAATTTCGAAAGTAATAGTAAGTAATAAAAGTAGTATCTCACAGTCGATCACACTCGACTGCAGCTTTCTTACTTGTTTTAGCACGAATATGAAAGAATACCATCTTTATCTATTTAACATTTGATTCATTTCTTATTTATTGGAAATTAAAATATATTTTATAAAGTCAAAGATAACAAAATAAGCATTTAAATATTGAACAATCTGCAGTTTAAAGTACACTTATGCAATCTCGTTGGCTAACTTTGGCAAAGTACCTGCATTTTCAGCCACTTAGGAGCTCTATCAGCCAGCCACGCCCCCACAATCCAATAGAGCGAGAGAGAATGAGAAAGCAAAAAAGGAAACTTTCTCGAATTGAAATTCTCAAGAGTGAAATAACTCAGGATTGCAAACGCCCACAAAATTCGAATGTTGCCGCACTTCAATTAAATGCCCAAACCAAAAAAAAAAAATATATAGAAAATCTCAGAACACATGTTGAAGAAGGATAAGGTTAAGAAATGGAGGATGGAAAGTGATGGGGGAAACGAAGCGGGCGGAAAATAAGTGCGGGGGAGTGTGTCGAATCTATTAAGGTTTTTGACATTAGCATGAAAAACGCATTTTTCTTTTTGGCAAAACGAAAACCGAAAATCCGAACGGAAATGTTTTAAATAACTTCCGAAGTTTTGTGCGGCACGGGAAGAAGAGAAGAGAAGAGAAGAGAATAGAAATGAGGAAAGCGAGACGAAGTAAGTAGGCAGACATAGGTGACAAAACATTCAACATCAATATTCAAGGGAGAGGAGAGGAGAAGGAGGAGGAGGCAAGAATATTGTGGCAGCAAAGTTTGCATTTCTTTGCTCAAGTTGCCTTTTGTTATGCGACATTCGAGTCGACACTTTGATTGAATAAAATTGTTAAATTATTTCTTGCACATTACCCGACATTACCCGGCTATGAAATAAAGTGTGTAAATGTTGTGAGTTTCCCTTTTCCCCATCTTCCTCTGCGCTCAACTTTTCACAAAAGTTGCGCATATTTATACAATTGAATTGTTTACATCAAAATAATGCTTGCGAAGGGTTCAAAGTTTCGTATTTTCGTATTTTTTTTGGTATATTTTTTTATTTGCGGCAAACTTTTTTATGGCTCTGCTAACGTGTCGTATACTTTATCAGTTTTTATGCCACTTTCATGTGGTAGAAAATACTTTGATTGATTTCATTTTAGTTACACTTTGAGTTTTTACGGGTTAAAGTGGGGAAAAAACAGAAGAGCTTGACAAATTGATAAATCAACAGTTGAAAATGTTAAATTTATCAATTTATGAATAAACTTATTTGCTGCTTAATATTATTTTGAGTTTTTAAATTATTTTCCGATTAAAAGGAAGTCACTAATGATGTTTTTATTGTGTGAAATTCGTATTAAGTTAATTTCATCTTACAATATTATAATTTTTATTTTATTTATTATTTTAATTTTTTTTTTTTTTACAACTTGTCAAATATTATTTTAAATTTAATAATATTTCAAAAAGTATTAAAATCAAGTAATAAAGTACAACTTTGTAAAAGATTTCCTCTCATTCATTAGCTTCATTGAATTTCCATATCGTAATCTTCTTTTTGCAATTTTAGCATTGTTTAAATAAATGAAATTTCATTCAGTTTTCTCGATTCGTATCTACGTATGTGTGGTCCATAGAGATAAGCCATCCCTCCCTCCTGCCTCCTTCTATCTGTTGTTCCCTAGAACTCTGAATCTCAAGCCATTGGAGCAATAAGAATACGTAGACATAAACGGCTGCATAAACTTGGCAAACGTCTGCAAGGCAGAAAGTTTTCGTGAAAACTCTTGGCCCATTGACAAAAGTTGACATATGCAAAAACACATACAAATTATCAGCACATTTATCTGGGGAAATAATGCACGAGAATGCAAAAGTTTTGATTTATTTTTAAAGCAAAAAAACTTTTTGCTCTGTCACAATTTTGATGAGGGTCCAAAGACAGACAGACAGACAGACAGACAGACAGACAGACAAGTTAGAAAAACAAAACGTAACACAAATCGAAATACAAAATGAAAAATCAAAAATGACGGCCTCTTCTCCCCAGAGAGAGAGAGAGAGAGAGACAATGGATGAATCCCCTAAATGAAGCCAATAGACAATACAGATTCAACTGCTGGATTAACGTGCTTAAATCGCTTAAGACCTATTAACAATAACTTCAAAAACTTGCTTTTCTCAGCAAAATTTCGCCAGACAGCTGAAAATTATAAATAAAAAACATTTCGTATTTTAAGAGATTTGCATGAATGTTTTTTTGATTTAAATGTGTAGCAAAGTGTTTAGATTTTGAGTGGCAGCTGTGATTTAAATTGGAAAGTATATAACAAACATAATTGATCGTTGAATTATGCGCGGTTTAAGTAATTGATTTTTTAATGTATTTAAATTAAAACAATTTAATTATGAGATGCTTTAATGAATTATTTTCATTCATATTTTAACGAGAAGCAAAAAATGCAAGTACTTATATGTTAGAAATTTTCATAGATTTTAATAAAGTATTTGAAAATTCAAATAACATTCGAATAACATTTCGAAGCACAAACTTAATGCTCAGAACTATTTTTTATTAAAGTAAATTTATTTATTTACTTATTTCAATAATTCGCTTTAACTTATATTAATTTTACATGATTTTTAATTTGTTACCTTAGTCGCATCAATATTTCAAATACTTGTATATTAAAATAATTTTAATTTAGTTTAACGTTAACTTATGTTTCCTATTTAAAATTATTAATTTTATAAGAAAATTTCAAACTATTCAAAAAGTAAATTTATTTATTTCTTTATTTGTCTGTCATATCAATATTTAAAATAATTTTTATTTAGTTTAACGTTCAATTAAATTTCATATTTATAATTTTGTAAGAACCTTTCAGACTATTCAAAAAGTAAATTCTTTTATTTATTTATTTGCAAGTCACATCAACATTTAAAATAATTATTTGCTAACATTAATTCAATATAGTTCAATTTTCATTTAAATATTCTATTTATGAGTTTTCATTTTATAAGAAAATTTCAAGCTTTTCAATAAGAAAATTCATTTATTTATTTACTGGGCAGTTAATTTAGTTAATTTTTTACATAAATTTCCTATTTATAATTTATACTATTCAAATTTACTTTAATGCATAAATTTGCTGTTACTTTTTCAAGCATTTCCCCAACTTGAAGCAAGTTAAATGTCTCTTACATACTCAATTCTGAACAACTACAAAAAAAAAGAAAAGAAAACTCGAGCGATTGTCTTTATTTTGGTGACCCCACATCGAAATGCCAGTCTTATGTCTTCGTAATCGAGTCAGAGTGGACTATTACATCGATTTATCAACATGTCAACATATTTAATGAGACGGGGTTAAGGACATTTGCTGTTTAGCCTTTTGTATAGTTATGTATTACACACAACTACTGTGTGTGTGTTTGTGTGTGTCAGTTCTCAAATCGTTTCAATGGATGCGATAGCTGCCAACTCAATAATATGCCAGTGCCAATATTGCGTATACGCGCCATAGACCGGCCATTGTGCTAGCTGTTACTGCTGCTGCTGCTGCCATTGCTTTTGCTGTTGCTGTTGATGTTTTGCTAGCTGGATTTGTTTGCAGTGTGCGGAAATAGTTGTAGAGGGGCATTTCGATGTATGCTCTCAGTGTGTTGTTGAAGTTTATATACTGGCTAAACTGTACGACCAACTGACGTATGCATGTCCTCGACAGTACTACACACACACACATAACAGCAAATAACTGTCGTCTGGCTGTTGGGTGGAGAAGGTGAAGAGACAATTTGAATGGATATCGGTGAACCAAACCGAAATAGTTGTCAGCATATACATTCGTATAGAACAACATGTAACTCGAGTTTCGTAGTAGTCCTTGTTTATCCTGTCAATTGTCCTGGCCATCCTGGTCATCAGTGGGCCATGGCAAATCCTTATCGAAGCATTGGCTTGTGCCTAAGCCAACCTCATAAATATTTTGCACAATTTTGCACAATTCACACACAGCAAAAGCAAAAATGTTGCTTTCAATTGAAAATTGCGTTTAACAGTTTTGCCATCGCATTCATTGTGAGTTCACCTCTCTCTCTCCCTCTCGCTCTCACTTGTGGTTTTTGTACTGTTATTAAGCCAGCAGCTGTTGCATTTCACAAAATTTAATGAACTATATACACACAAACAACACACGCACACACACACGTAGGCTGAAAGTCTTTCCATTTGCCTGCTTCAAGTTGCTGTTATTGTTATTTTAGTTGTCGTTGTTATCGTTGCTTGTCCTCAACTATGCGAGTGTAAACAAATTGTGTTAAGGCGTCCATTCCCATAAATACAAATTAATTGGCCTTGCCCACTTGTTATTGTTGTTACCCCAAATCAGAGGCAGGCAAAACCTCGTAGGGAAATGTTGTGAATGCGAGAAGTTCCATCCACACTTTCGTTGCGTCAGGAATTGCCAAGTTATCTCTCAGATCATAAACACATGCTCAACATGCCACAAATTGCATTCATAATTCTATTATCGACATGCGTAAATAATTGTTATTATTTTCAGTTAACAATTCTACATCGATTTTGCCAAACTGGCAAAAGTTATTTTATGTTATTTTGGTATTTCTAAACGTAAAGTTAATATTTTAGAATGGCACGATAATAAATAACAATAAGCTTTTCCATGAACTTAAATTCATTTCACAGTTATTTCCAACTCATTTTCATGTCATGAAAATCGTCACTTTCATCAAATGGCAAAGGTCCGTAAAGTGAAAAAAAAAAATAAACTGAAAAAGTAAAGATTATTCTTATAGCTCTTGATTACGACTATATTTAGATATAAGGAACTTTTTCTGATTTGCTCACATTATACTAAAGCATATTTTTATATATTGTATTTACACTTAATTACTTTAAAGTATTTTCTGTTAATTCGCCAATTATTTCTAAGCTCTCGCTTGTTTCTTGTACTCGTTACTTTCATCAACTCTCGTCACTTGTTCTCGTCGTTTGATTCTTTCTTTAACCTGTATCTCTTTTCTATATTTTACATAACTCGTTCATTATCTTTATTCACCAATTCACCATATATGTGTACTCGCTGTTTAAAAGTTTCATCTACTCGTCATTTTTTACAGATACTCGTTAGTTTTATTTGCACACTTTTGGGCACTCGTTACTTTGAGAAAACTCCAATTTTGATAGCTTTTATAATACACGTATTTGGATATTCACAACTAGCAACTCCTAGAGATCGAATAAACATAAATATGATGCCATAATAACTGGGAAACACTCGCACGTTTTAGGCGTTTTTTTATGGCAGTGTGAAGGTGGAGTGAAAATACTCGTACAAAACTCAAACTGAAAATGTGTCACCATCTGCCGTTTTCAATCTTAATATTTGATGTCACACGTCGCAGACTTGTAGCAGCTGTGACCAGTTTTTCTCTTTTTCCTTTATTTTTTACGAGACACAGTCATGTTAACGCTTTATTGTTGAGCCTCGTGACCTACTAGACTTCAAAAAAAAATCAGAATAAAAAGGAAATGCAAAGAGCTAACAAATGTTCGGCATTAGCAAATCTAATGCAAAAAAAAAAGAAAACTTCCTTTACAATGCTTTGCATGGGAAATGAGGTTGGTCAAGTAGTATATGATTTTGGTCAGTTTGCAAATGAATATAATGAATCTGTCTGGTGCGCACGAGTTGAGTCGCAATGAAGTGATTTGTCTACTTTTTTAGAAGACGACACAAGATTGAGACGCTGCACTCTCAAACTCTAAAATGGCAAAACAATTTAATGCTTGGTTGATAACCACCGCACATGTCGCTGGCAAATGACAGGCAATTGGGCGATAAGAACAGTTCCCAACTCAGCCAAGTCAGCCAAGTGGCTGCCCAAACTTCTCACTCTGCAACTCACTTTCATTTCGCAGACTGTCAGAAAAAGCGGCCCAACAAAAGCGACAACAAGAGCAGCCTCAGACAAAGCAAAGCAAAGTACACACAAATCAAGGGGTATGTATGAATGCAGAGGGAATCGCGGGGAGTTGGGGTAATGTATTGAACACTGCCGATAAACATATGAAAAATGCACATGCGGCGCGCCAAGTTCAATTCCGGGGGGCCACAAAAGTTTACGCCACTTAATAGAACTTGACGCAAATTCAATTACAACATTGGTAACCCCGACTTCTCCCCCCTCTCTCTGTTCCCTTAAGCTGCTGCTGCTGGAGAAAAAAAAAAGAAACTGGCAAAAACTTGCTAAGAAATTTGCGGAAAAACGTTGCCGTTGCCATTGGCTTCTTCTGTGGAAAACTTTTGCCCACCGGCGGCGGTTTTTTTGTGTGATTTCTGTAAATGTTGTCACAGCCCTCCGGCTGCTGCCTCTCTCACTCTCACTCTCTCTCTCTCTCTCTGTCTGGTTGGATGGCATTTGGCCAGCATTGGAACTGCAAGTTTAGTACTTGCGGCTGTTTACTCACCCGGACAGCTTGAGACGAATCCCTTGCCCCATTTCGTTGCAATTAGCAAATAAAACTTGGCATATTTAAAGCGTCAATGAGGCGACGTCGGCTGACTGCGTCAAACTTTTGCAATCACTTTCATTTTACCATTTCGTATTGGCCAAAATAGCTAAGCTTAGCTTCTTGGGCGTCCTCAACTTGTAAGTCAAAGTGCTGCCCTCCAAAATAGCTAACTTGACTCAATGAAGCATAAATAAATCGAAAATTTATATATTGAAACGTACATTTAAGGAAATTAAAGTACTAAAAAATATAAATATGTACTAATTAAAACTACAATTTAATTACCCAAAAATTGATTATAGTCAACTCATCTTCTTTATCTGCATTGCAAAAATTTTACTCTTATTTATACCTTGCTTAACATATAAATATGTACTTTAAATAGCCTTAAATAATATTTCAAACTATGTCTCATTTTATTGCAATCTAAATTTCTTATTGCAACATGTCATTAAAGTTTATAATTTATTTTTAAACTTTTTTAAAATATTTTTTATTTTGTGCTCTACGTACGAACTAAAGAACCAACTCGGGTGGTTGTCTTGGCTAATGAACGCTTGCTTAATGCTACGGCGAGTTAACAGATGGCGCCACTTAACTGCTGCATGCAAGTCAACCTAACACAATCAGCCCTAGATGGCGCCAGTTAAACTAATAAAATCAAAAGAATCTTGTTAAAATGCGTTCTATTTATCAGCATATTAAAACTGTTACAAATTCCAGTGCTAATTATTAAAATTGAAATGAATATAAAATATATAATCAGTTGTGAAATTAAAGAAGTTTATTAAACAGTAACAGTCTGGAAGATGGTATAAAAGTGACTTTCCAAATTTAACTTCATCGTTGCTTGTTATCAATTTTCAATTGTAATTGGAATGTGAAACTACCAAAAGTTTATATAATTTTGTAGGCTAAAAATACTGTTGTAAAATTTGTGTAAATAACAAGAACTGAAGAATTTGCCAAATGCTGCACGTTCATCCTCTAGAATGTCGCAAGATAACAATTACAACATTGTGCAGTTCAATTAATATTCGTATAAATACGTGGGCTCGAGGTCGAGGTGCACAAATAACCAGAGCAGCGAAATCATGCAGTGCAATTGGAGGCAGAACTGGATGTTATGGATGACAGCGTTGCTGCTGTTGTTGCTGTTGCAACTCGACGAATCCGTGGCAGCGGCAAAGAGTCAAAAACGCCGCAGACACAAGGCACACCATGTGAAGTTGGAGCGACATAATCACGAACACCACGAGAAATCTCTGTCCAATCTGCAGTTTGAAATGTTGGCACTACGCACAAAACTAAAACTGAAATCAAACGAGACCGTTTCCCAAAGCCAATCGACGACGTCGGTGAATGGCGTGAGCACCCCACGAGTGCCGCTGGGCAATGCGTATAATACGGAATACTTTGGCACGATACAGATTGGCAGTCAACAGACATTCAAGGTGCTCTTCGACACGGCCTCATCGAATCTGTGGGTGCCATCGGTGAAATGTCCGACCAACAATTGCACCAACATGGAGCGCTACAATTCGAGTTTGTCGAGCAGCTATCAGGCAAATGGCACCGCCTTTGAGATACAATATGCATCGCATAACAATCAGCCAACGATACTCGAGGGATTTCTCTCCACGGACACGGTGACAATCGCTGGCCTCGCCATTAAGAAACAAACATTTGCCGAGATTACCGCACTGCCATCGGGTGTGTTTAGTCGTGCCAACTTCGATGGCATCTTTGGCCTGGGCTTCCAAGAAATCTCCATCGATGATGTGACGCCACCGATGTACAAACTGGTTGAACAGGACTTGATCACACAGCCAACATTCTCGATATACTTGAATCGCAATAATACGGGCACAATCGATCCCAGTGGCGGCAAACTCTTGCTGGGTCCAAGTGATCCCACATTGTACAGTGGCTGCCTCACTTATGTGCCACTCTCTGTGGTCGGCTATTGGCAATTCACCACCGGCAGCATTCAGCTAGGCGAAAGCAGCAGCAACAAGCTTTGCAGCAATTGCGAAACTATTCTCGATGTGGGCACCTCATTGATTGTGGCCCCGTTGCCAGCGTTGAAGCGAATCAATGCTTTGCTCGGCATCACCGAGGCGGATAAACGTGATGGTGTCTATACCATTGACTGCGCTCGGATTCCCAGCTTGCCCAGTCTAACACTCAACATTGGACGCAACGATTTCACCCTGAAGGCATCCGACTATGTGGTCCAATACAAGAGCACCTGTGTCTCTGGTTTCACCAGCCTCGATGATGGCAGCACCGAGTTGTCTGACGATCGTGGCACCGACTACAGCACGCTTTGGGTATTGGGCGATGTGTTCATGGGTCCCTTTTACCTGGAGTTCGATTTGGGCTACAAACGCATTGGCATTGCGCCCAAGATATAAAAAAGATATTATCGATCAATTGCATAGCACAATTCTCCAATAGCTAATTTACCTTCTTTCTTTACACAAAAATGTCAATAATAAATAAAATACAAAATATCTAAATACCAAAATCATTTTCTTTATTGATGCGTCAGCATTGAAAATTTCCGTTAAGTAGCATAAAATCCTCATATTTCAATATGCGATTGTTTGTAAGAGAGAGATGGCTAATGATTCTGGATATGTGAAATACAAAAAGCATTTTCTTTATTTATACGCTAGCATTGAAAATTTCCGCTATGTAGCTTCTAACCCTGCATCATTCCATTAGCGACTGTGAGTAAGATAGAGATGGCTAATGATACTGGAAATGTGACCGTATTTTAGCTAATATTAAAGTAATATTATCGAAAAATGTGCGATATTGATGGAAATCAGCTAAAGTGGAATAACTTGCAAATATTAATACATTAAAGTTATTTCAAATTGTGTAAGAAAGTATTGAAAGAAAATTGTCAAGAGATATCGATGGAAGTCAACTGATTATTCCCCTTGCAAATATTGGCGCTTTCTGATTATAAAAAATTAGAAATTCTTTAAAAAAAAATATTAAATAAATATGTCGATAAAATTAAAGTAAATAGACAGAGGCAAAAGAAAATTTTTAAAGAAAATCGATGATCAATTTGACGAGTTGCTTTTTATAATTTAAAACGGAAATAAGTAAAGTTGATTGATGTTAAAAAAATAAAATGTATATAAGCATATAATTTCTGAATGTTCTCAGTGTCGAATAATTTTGTACATTATCATTCTCGTTTGATTTGTCTATTGCCTTTAATTTCTTTTTCGCGTAATGCAGTTTTGGTGTAAGTACTTGCATCATAAAATCGCATCATAGAAGCAGATGCACTTAGTGTGAATAGGCTTAAAGTTTATCATTGTGTATTGTGTCGCAAATATCAGCAGCACTTATCGATTTTGTGCTTTTTGTTGTATACATAAAGTCGTCTATCGCATCGTATGTATACACAAAGACATATTGCTGATGACAGCGAAAATTTTCCATGAATGGAAAGCAAAACAAAACAAGCAAAAATATGTACTCACATTTTTTTTGTCGCTCTTTTCTGCAAATTGCGTTTGAGAAATGTGCTTCCCCGAAAAATCTCAATATGATAAATGAATGAGGCATGAAATTAAATACGATTTCATCATGTATTGAAAATATTGATTTCTTTGATTCTTACTGTTTATGTTTATTTGCTGATAAAACATAAAATACTACCAAATTTGAAACCAAACAAATAAATTTAGCAAACATTATTCATCAATAAATAACAAATGACACAATTTTGTAAATTTATTTTTATCACATAAGTTTGGAATACTTTATAAAGAGAAATTTTAACACAATGATATATTAATAATGTCTAGATAACAACGCTCTTTAGACCTCGACAATCAATTATTGAAAGTCCATTTGTTTATGTATTTGCCTTAAAGCTTAGTTTCCAATTGTGTTTCTTAAATTTGCTGCGTACTTTCATTCTGTTGAATAGCTTAATAAACAATTTGTTGTGTTTTGAAGATAAGACCAATACTTCTTTAATGGCACGACATTGGTTCATGGCTACACTGGAAAGCATTTGTGTACCTTAAAGATTTCTTTTGAAATACATAGAAATATTTCAACTTAGTTATTGTTTAATGTTATACAAATATGATAAGCATTTTGTTCTTTAAAACTTAAACGATTTAAAAATCATAAATTCTGTTATTCAAAAAATGAATTAAAAAATATTTACATCAATAAAAGCTATATTATTTAATGAACTAATCAATTGTGGCACATTTTTTCATTGCAGATAATGAAACGAATAGAATTAGGTAAGTGCAATGATGTTTGATATTTGTTCAGTTAGTTTTTAAGCTTGGCAATTCAGCATTTCTTGCGGTGTATGTACATAAAATGAAGCACAACAAAAATAAATGCGAATCAATCAAAATGTTTATCAATTGCGATAAATTTGAAACTAATAATCGCCAAAGTGATCAATTCTGAGCAGAGCTTTAACATTTTGGTTTTTGGGACTGCTATAAATATGACTGCAGCACAGGCAAACTTAACACAAAATAGAAACATAGAAATGCTCAAGTGGCTGATAGTTGTTGTGGTGCTTGTGGCTTTGGTCAGCGCCGAGCTGCATCGCATTCCCATACGGAGGCATCAGCAGAAGACGCACAAGCGTCAACATATGAAGGCGGCAACCCGCTGGCTGCATCAGAAATATCATTCATCGGGTGCTCAACTCGAAGACTATGTGGTGCCCGACTATGCTGCACCCGACTATGGCAGCAATGACAGCGAGGAGAACTCGAACGGAAGCCAGGAGAGCGACAACGATTACACATCCGAATCACTGAGCAATAATCAAAATATGGATTACTATGGCGTGATTGCGATTGGCACACCGCCGCAATACTTCAATGTGGTCTTCGATACGGGCTCCTCGAATCTATGGGTGCCATCGGTGATGTGCCTGGCCAGCGATGTCGCCTGCCAAAATCACAATCAATACAATGCGAGTGCATCCAGCACGTATGTGGCAAATGGCAGCAGCTTCTCCATACAATATGGCACCGGCAGCCTAACCGGTTTTCTATCCACCGACACGGTTACAATCAACGGCCTCAGCATTGTGAATCAAACATTCGGCGAGGCGATCTCACAGCCAAATGGCAGCTTCACCGGCGTCCCATTCGATGGCATTCTGGGCATGGGCTACCAAACGATCGCTGTCGATGAGGTCGTCCCCCCCTTCTACAATCTCTACGAACAGGGCCTGATCGATGAGGCCACATTTGGATTCTATTTGGCACGCAATGCGTCCTCACTGGATGGCGGGCAATTGGTGCTCGGTGGCATCGACTATCAACTGTTTAGCGGCAATCTAACCTATGTGCCAGTCTCCCAGCCAGGCTATTGGCAATTCGAGATGATCAGCGCCGTCATGGGTGGCTACGTGGTGTGCTATAATTGTCAGGCAATTGCCGATACGGGCACCTCACTCTTGGCCTGTCCGGGCAGCTCTTACAGCACCTTGAATCAGCTCATTGGTGGCCAGCTGATCGATGGTGATTACTACGTTGACTGCTCCACAATTGACACGCTGCCCGTGCTCAGTTTCAATCTGGGCGGCACCATCTTTGAGCTGCCCGCCTCCGCGTATATCAGCACCTTCAGCGAAGGTAATGCCACGTTTTGTATGTCCAGCTTTACGTACATCGACACTGACTTTTGGATTCTTGGCGATGTCTTCATCGGTCAGTATTACACACAATTCGATTTCGGTCAGAATCGCGTTGGATTCGCGACAGCCGTTTAAAATAACTGCATCGAAATAAATAAGTTCGCAAATTTGACAACTGAAATAGAAAATTCTTTGATATTAAAAACCTAAATATCGTGTGTATTCCAAAAATTCTAGTTTATTTTTTTAATTTCATTTTCATTATTTTCATTTTACCGTCATTTTAGGAATTCTTCAATTTAATATTATACAAAATAGCTGCGAAATTTGACAGCTGAAATAGAAAATTCTTTAAAATTAAAAACAAAAAACTTCGTGTGTATTCCAAAAATTCAATTTGTTTTTTTTTTTATTTAATTTTAATTACATTTGATAGCTGAAATAGAAAATTCCACTCTTTAAAATTAAAAATAAAAACTTTGTGTGCTTTAAAAGTTGTTTTTTTGTTTAATTCATTTTCATTACATTCGATTTACGTTCACTTTAGACATTCTTCTATTCCATATTTTATAAAATAACTGCATCTAAATGAGTGCGCAATTTGGCAGCTGAAATAGAAAATTCTTTGAAATTAAAAACAAAATCTTCGTGTATTCCAAAAATTAAATTTACTTTTCTTATTTCATTTTCATTACATTCATTTTTCCTTCAATTTAAGATTATATTAAATGGCTGCATATAAATGAGTGCGCAGTTAGACAGCTGAAATAATAAACTCCACTCTTTAAAGTTAAAAACAAAAACTTTGTGTGCTTTACAAAAATTCAAGTTGTTTGTTTTATTACATCTTCATTACATTCATTTTAATTGAACCCTATTTATGCATTCTTCTTTAATTGCGCATTTACATTCATTTCGGGTTTTCAATTATTGTATTCACTCAATTCATTTTCTTTTTCTTTTTTTTGTTTGACAAGTAGTACAAGTATTTGTTTTTTTTTCGCTTATTATTACAAACTATAATCAGAGAATTCCTTCACATCTATTTTGTTGAATTAGTGCTGCTTCATTTTAATTGAATTATTGATTAGAAGTGACTCAAGGGATTCCCCCACATTTATTCTACTGAATGTGTTCAATTGACCAGTATATTATCATAATATTGAAATATGATGCTCGAAAGTTCAAACATTATTTTAAAATTATTTTTTTCTTAGAGTTTCGTAAGATGCTTTATCGATTCGGATAAACATTTGACTCACATTTGGTCGTTCGATATACCATGTTTCGGTGTTTAAGTTGTTTTGGGCTTTGATCATGCTCAGAATGTGATTATCCGACATTTGTATGTAAGATTGATAAGCTGACAACAGTCTGTGAGTCGGTGGGAATTGATCTTCTTCCACTAGCATAAAATCGAAATCGCAATTCAACTGAATATTTTTAAAATTATTTCTGACCCAATTGGCTGCATCTGGATTGAGACATTTGACCATCAGCCAATAATCCAACCACTTAAATCCATTAAAATGAGCAACCGATGCGTTGTCGGATTCCTTAATAGTCTTTACAATCGCTTCCCTTATCAACTCTGACTGTTTCAAAGTCATTCTTGGTTTTCCTTCCGGAATGACGAATCCCAACATCACGATCTTACTTTCCATGCTCATTGTTGCTTCGAGTGCCGCTTCAGAATAAAGACTGATGCCGCTTCAGAATAAAGACTGATTTCTATCCGAAAACTTATGATGTGACAAATCACTTTTTTTGCGATATACATATGTAATCGCGATTGCCTATCGATAAATGTAATTATAGAAAGTTCCATAAGCGAAATATAAAACGATGATTTTCAAATAACCTATTCATCTGCTTGAATGATGCGATTTTATGATGCAAGTGTTTACACAAACGAAGAAGGCAGGAAGAAGCACATTAAAAATTCAAATCAACCGAATATGATAATTGCAATAATTATTTGACACTGAGTACATTAAAAAATTATCTGTTTATATACATTTGTTTATTATTCACCAATTGACTTTACTTATTTCCGTTTTGCATCATAATAAGCAACTCGCTCTGCAACGATTAAATTTTTGTACATTGCTCAAATTGAATTGATTTTCTTAAAACATTTTCTTATGCCTTCCATTTTTTCGACATTGGTTTTTTCTTAAAGAATTGCTAAGAAATTTCGAATAATTTGAAGGCGCCAAAATTGCAAGTGCAATATAAGCTGATTTTCATCGATATCGCACTTTTCTCAAAAGTATTTCCCAAAATATGGCCACACTTTCAGAATCATTGCATTGCTCCATTAACCGTCCCTCTCTTATGCTTACGGAATGATGCGGTGGAAGGTAACGGAACTTTCAGTTTAAAGAGCGTATTAGCTGTCCCTTTCCTACACACGGTCACCTAAGGAATAATGCAGCGGAAATTTCTAAGATGCCCGTCTCTGGATTTTGAAAACATTTTCATATTTCTGACGGCCGTTAATTTCAAAAAGAGAAAAAAGCAACACCGTGTTGTTCTGCAATTGCAATTTATTGAAACTATAAAAGTAAAAAAAAGGAATAAAACAATTTCGGTAGATCGAACAGAATGGATAAAAATTATGCGATATTTAAGCAAATATTTAATATTATTTGCTGTCCGGCTGCTGCGTTTTGTTGCCGCCACTCAAGTTGTAGTTGCCTCCGTAGATGCCACGCGGAGTGCGCGACTGTTGTTGTTGTTGCTGCTGCTGGGCATGCTGTTGCATTTGTTGTTGCTGCAACTGCTGCAGGACACGTTGTTGAAGCATCGCCTCATAGAGTATAGTTGCAGCTGCTGCACTGGAAGACTGTTGCTGCTGCTGGTGTTGCTGCTGTGCGACATTCTGGGGAAAATTGGCGGCCAACAGCTGAGCATAGACCTGGGTTAGATCATTGACATGACCGCAGGCCAAGCCATAGATGGGCATGGACATGTTGTTCGGTGCACCAGCGACCAGATGCTGCTGCTGTTGGGCCTGCTGCTGGGGCAGTTGTTGCTGCAACAGCTGCAAATAAATGTGAGACAGTTCGTTAATAGTGGATGGCGCTGCACGTCCCGCCACGCCAGCATCGCCGCTCGCATTTGGCGCCACAGACTGTACAGTAGAGTAGAGAAGATGTTGGGACTCGGTCGTGGGCAAACATTCCTAACGAAACTTACATTGCTCCCGACATTGCCATTGGCATTGACTTGACGTGCAGCCGCCGCCGCTGCCAATTTGTTGCGCTCATACAACGCACGTTCTGCTTTCCCGAATCCTGGTGGCAAATGCTGTGACCTCGACTGGCTGCCCGACGACGCCGCCGATGACGATCCCGACGATCGCTTGGCCAACTTGCCATCGCCAGTGAGGGCATAACGCTCGGCTGCCTTGTGATAGCTTAAGCTGCCATGCTCCGGATGTCCCGTCGTATCGCCATAGAGAGCGCTCAGCACCTCGGCCAGAAAGCTAGTCGTTGACTCAGCGCTGGGCAGCTTCATGCTCTTGCTGCCCTCGGGCTGAGATTGCGGTTGAGGGGGCGCCGGTGGCGGTGGCGGTGGCGACGTTATCGGCGTCGGTATCGGTGTCGACAACTCTTCGGATTGGGCGTCGCCGTCGACCATTGCATTGGGTCGCCAAATCTTCTTGGCCAACTGCTCGTACATGTTGGCTAAATGCAAAGTGGATAATTACCATACAATTTCGAGTATTTGTAACAAACTCCTTTACTCACGCTCCGCCGATCTTTTGGCACCGTGAGAATCCATCGAACTCGTTCACAAACTTTAATGCAAAACAATTTCGTTTCAGTCTCAAATTCTGCAATTTACTTTTGTTTACGTTAATTGTGCGTAAATCGATCTCTTTTGCTCTTTTTGTGCTTGTAATTATTTATTTGACTTTTAATGATTTGCTTATCGAATTAGTTTCACAATGAAAACAATAGCACGCTGTTATTGCCAAAAGTAACGAGTGAGAAAAGTCTGTCAAATATGTACGTACATAAACAAAAACGAAAAGGTTGCTCACAAAAATGGGCAGCACTGGCAATCAACGTTTTTAGTTCCTATTGTGAAATGACACTCGCTTAATTCAGCCTTCGAGTGATAACAGGCGAACAAGCTCTAAGCTCATATATTTTATGTAGTTGCCTTAAATATATAATTTTCACATAAATATGCGTTATTTGTGAACTTTAAATAATGCAATTTGTACAAGCATGTCGAATTTGATTTTCAATTATTAACAAGAAAGCTACAGTCGAATGTGCTCGACTGTGAGATACTCGATACCCATATTGTTGTAGCATCGCCTCATAGAGTATCGTTGCAGCGTCTGCTGTGCTACATTCTGAGGAAAATTGGCGGCCAACAGCTGAGCATAGACTTGGGTTAGTTCATTGACATGACCGCAGACCAAGCCATAGATGGGCATGGACATGTTGCAGCAAAGCTAAAAAGCAAAATTAGTATAAAATGTACAAATTTAAATACCGCAAAAATTCAGAAAATATACCAAAACCTATATTTGGTATATTGATAAATGAACTTCTTTCAAAATATGCCATAGACTGCAAAATATACCAGATTGTCACCTAAAGCAACTAAGACTTGTTGTAAATAAGCGCTTTCCCCCATGCAAAACTATTTCTTAAATAACTCCTACAATTTTTGTCTAATCGCAACCAAATTTTCAGGACTCTTAAATACTATAGCTATTATTGTATGTACTAATAATCGCCTTTTTAGATTCAAGTATTACTTCGATTTTTGTCGAATTGCGTGGGTGGAAAAAAATTTGAAACAAACATAAAAAGTGCTGTCGAAAATTATATATCTATCTCTTATAGTCTCTGATATCTAAGGTGTTCATACAGACGCACAGACAGACAGTCAAGAACATATATACATTATGAGGTTGTAGATAACTCCTTCTGGCTATAACATACATTTTTTACCCAGTGGGTAGCAGCTATAAAAATCAGCAAAGGCGTTTTTTTTCTTTTCTGAAGATAACAATATGTTTATTTTAATCAAGAAATACAACAACTGAATTGAAGCGTCAACAGTACGAAATTAAATATGCAACTATCTTATAATGGAGTTGTTGGTCCCACAGCCTCTTCGACAGTTTCAACAATGGCATAACAAAATCCAGCTCCAGTGCCAGCTAATTTTGCAAATCCCGGCAGCTTTAATTGAGTTGGTTGCGATCTGCAAATAGTTTTCGTGATTGTTAATGATGATTAGTGAACAAAATTATGTTACTCTTATCCTATTCTACTCTAAATTGGTTATAAATAAACTTAAAAAACTCATCATTTGAAATTGAAATTCTTTTTTTCTCCATTGAAAGCAATGCATATGAAGTTTAGATTTTGTATAATGGAAATTTAAATTGATTACGTTGATTATTTAGTAAAAGTCAAATGATTAATTTGGAATACATTGCTATTTAAATGCTTTAAAGGTATTTAAAATTGAAGTTTAATTGTAAAAACGATTTTATAAAATGTGCTAACTTTAGCCCAATATAAAATTCTTTAAATAGTTTACAATCAAAGATTTATCAAGTTAAAAGTGCGTTACAATTGTTGCAACAAATTGGTTTTCAGTTTTAACTACTAATTGATTTAACAATTTAATTATTCAGTTTAAGTTCAAAGATAATGAACAATTGCTTTTTAATTGCAAGTTCATTCCCAGCTTTGAGCTGGAATCTTTTGCAAATGTTTTTAGAATTTAAGTATTAAGTGAAGTTCAAGTTGACAACAAATTGATTTTTAATTTAAAGTTGATTCTTAACTTTGTATTGGAAACTTTTGCAAATGAATTTGTATTTCAAGTATGAAGTTAAGTTGTCCACCAAAATGTCTTTTAAATTGATTCTTAACTTGGAATTGGAATTGCACTTCAATTACAAATCCTTCGCTAAGCTAGTTGCAACTTTGTGTAGTAATGAGCTTACAAATTCTCTGTGGCATTGTTGCCACAATTGCCGTGCTCGTTCCAGCCCCAGGTATAAATGTCGCCGGTTGTGGTCCGCAACAGACCGTGCTCGGCACCCATGTGGAGACGTGCCGGACTCTGACCCTGCTCCAGTTGCAGCCGAAGTGGCGTTGGTGTCGCCTGCTGTTCGCTGAAGCCACCGATGCCAAGTTGGCCATAGCAATTGCGACCCCACAGCAGGATGCTGTGCGACTTGAGGACGACGGCATTGTGGGTCCAACCGACGGCCAGTTGATGGACATCCTCGTCGAACTGAAAGGCATTCGACTGGCAGAATTTGTTGTCGCCCAAGGCGATGATGCGTCGCCGGCTGCCCGCTTCCAGATCGATGCACTTGAGCAGCATATGATTCTGTCCGCTGACCAGCGACACAATGCGCAGCTCGTTGGGATTGTGCGCCTGGATCTTCATGACATTGGCACGATGCAACGATGTGGCCGTAATATCCAATTCAATTGGTGGCGGATCCATGATGCGCAATCGTCCGAATATATAAATTTTATGATCATGCGTTAGCACCGCACAATGCCGCAACCCGAAGCTGATGCGCTGCGCTGCCTCATCGCGGGGCAGACGGACTGGCATCGGACGACGGACGGCCATGAAGCCACGCTGACAAATGCCCAGCTGCTGAAAGGCATTCGAGCCCCAGACGAACAAACGCTTCGTCACTGTTATGGCACCCGATATATCCCAGCCGCAGCTAATGCTTTCGATGGGCACTTCCTGGTCAACACAAAAGAATATTAATGGAACTGTTTGCACTGTTGCTAATGTTAAAGTTTACCTCGAAATATTCGGTGGGCACCATGCTGAACTCATTGTGGCACTCCTCCGTCGAGTTGAGACCCAATTGGCCGCGATTATTCCAGCCGCAGGCATGCAACCGACCGTTGCTGTCCAGGATGAGCACATGACCTCCGCCACCGCGAATGCAGCGCACCAAATGCGGCACAAACGAATATTTGGTCAGGCGTTGCGGTGACATGCACAGCTCCGATTCGTAACCAAGGCCAAGCTGGCCATGAGAATTGGCGCCCTGTGCAGGCGCAGACGCAGACGCAGGTCAAAGGAAATTGCTCATTAATTTGCAATGCAAACGACATTTTCACCGAAAACCATTTAAAAAGTCGCAATCGAGTGCGCTCGATTGGGGAATACCCTTTAAATACTTTTTACTATGCACGACTGTCATATGCTTTCCAGCTTAAAATGATTACAAACTTTAGAAAATTAAATATTTTCTTTTCACTCTCTAAGAATTTAACAGCTATATGTTTATTATACGAAATTTTCTTATTAATTTGCAACCCTTGAAGGGACTGTCTAAAAATGGAATACTTATATGTGTTTATAATTTACTAAGTCCGATTATAATCCGATTGTGCTGATTTACTCTTAACAACTCTATTTTTATAGAGCACAATTTTTCTTATCTATTGAAATTGTTTGTAAACAATTTTATCTCTTCTTTAAAATAACTTTTACTATGCATGACTGTCATATGCTTTTCATCTTAAAATGCCTACAAACTTTAGAAAGTTAAATATTTTCTTTTCACTCTCTTAGAATTTAACAGCTATATGCTTATTAATATGCAACCCTTTAAGGAATAGATTTAAGATATAATATCGCATACTCTTTCGATCGATACATGGGACTGCCTAAAAATGGAATACTTATGTTATATGTGTTTATAATTTACTGAGTCCGATTATAATCCGATTGTGCTGACTCTTACTCTTAACAACTCTTTTTCTATAGAGCACAATTTTTCTTATCTATTGAAATTTCTTGTAAACAATTTTATCTCTTTATAATATTGTCATATGCTTTCCAGCTTAAAACGTTAACTATATACAGAAAATTAAATATTTGCTTAGGTACTCTTCAAAAATTTAAGAGCTTTATGTTTTTTACACAATTGTATTTCTTTTTGATAGTTAACAATAAATGTATCCAAAAGATTACTTAAAAAAGTAATCAAATAACTATAATAGTTGTTTGAACAGTTCGCGTTTAAATTATCTAATAATATTTATTGTTTTTAATAGTGATAGTGTTAATTTCAATTTTATCTAATATTTTTAAATAATAAATTCGAATTTCTTTTAATCGAATCGATATGCCTGGCTTAAAAGCTCAAACTATAAAATATTGTATTTCTTTTTCCACATCTTAACGGAACATATTAAAAATAATAATATTCTATTATAATCTTTATTCTAATTATACTATATTGCTAGAAGAGTGCTTGGAAATTTAAGGGATATACTATTTTTAATTTGAAAATTTTGAATTCCACCAATTGAGGCACAAACATTTTTTGGCTAAGCATTTCTTCATTAATTTCTGGATTTGAGGTAATGAAAATAAAATTTGTAGACTTTTGTTTAGAGTTGTAAGACGAAGTTAGATAAGACATCATATAATCTTTATATATAACTCACTTTTTTTATTCATTTCTCGATTTGAGGAATAAAAAAATTTTTTTTTAGAAAATTGCATGAAGTTTAGATACATTTGCTTAGGAGTGGAAAAGCAAAGTGAGTTAAGATTATATAATCTCTGCTGATCTCGCTTTATATATTCTTAGCTCTGCATTTTCATATCATAATTTCGGTTCTCTTGTAATGAAAGTTCCCTTTCAAGCGTTAGATTCTTACCCAGGCGTAGACATCGACGACATCCATAGCGACCACCAGTTGCACTGGAGACTCGAGGCGAGGGTCAGGGACGTGGCAAGTGGCGACGGCGGCGTTGCACTTCCGCTTTGTGTTTCACACGTTGATTTAATGCGCCGCAGTCACGCCAACAATGTCCGTGTCTACTTCGCCTTTTTGTGCCAACCTCTGCTTCTGCTTCTACCGTTTCGTTGACTGTTGCAGCTCGTTGTCGTCGTCGTTCTGGCACGTTGCGTTGCCCTGCGCTGCTCATGTAAAACTGAGACTCTTTGCTGCTGGCCAAATAACTTTTATATCGTTTCCTCGCTTTGCGCGTTTGTCCTTGCCGCAACGTTGCCTCAAATTGAATGCATTTATTTGATTTTACTTTTGATTTTCATTGGAAATTGCACATTCAACGCTTTGTTCTGCTCTCGGTGCAAACGTAAACAACGCAGTTTCCATTGCAGCGTTGCCACCCAGTTGCCATCAATTGTTTTGTTTACATTCTGCACGCATTCATTTTTATTATTGTTGCCGGTTTGACGTGATGGCAACATGCGTATCTCATCTGTTCGCTTATCGCGGCAAGTATGCTGATCACGCTGTGTGCGATATTTGGTTCCGCAGCATAATGGATGAAACACCCTGTGTGCAGTTCCAATATCTTTGAATATATCGTATAATTAGTTCGTTTAGAAGTGGATTCAAATTTAAACAAATTGTTTTATTTAAAAACTACTAATTCAATTAATTAATTTTAATAAAATTGGTAATTTGAAAATAAAGTTCTATTGCTTATAAACAACGATTTAACTCTATTTACAAAATTCAGAAATAGATTAATTTTATTGTAATAGCTTTTAACATTAAATCAATTAAAACAGAATACAAATTGGCGAAAAAACAATCTTTTTATTTGTTTTTTTTCGGCAATTTTATATTAGATAAAATAGGAAACATTTATGTTTATATTGAATTTATTTTGCAAAATATGATTCTAACAACATTCGCGTAAAATTAATTTATGAAAATAAATTTTAAGTTAGTGATTTTAAATGACTTATTTTCAAGATATTTTAAGCCCTATCTTAAAATTTAATTTAATTGTCATATTGATTGAAGAATACATTTCATTTAAACTTTAAAGCGAATTTATTTAATCAAACGTGCGGCAATTCATTTCAATAACCTTGACAACTTTATTTGTCAACAATTTTGACAAAGCACCTTCTACTAGTAAAAACACATAATAGCCTATCATATTCGCGCCCACCATTTAGTAGCACAAAAAACAGTTGTAAAGTTGGCTGAAGCAACTAGCCGACTTGAAAATACCCAAAAGATTATTTAGGAAGCATTAGTTATAACGCTAGTTGGACAAACACAATCAATTTTCTGCAAACTGCCTCAATTAATTGGCCAGCTATAAAGTTACACAATTTTGCATGCAATGAAAAGCGAAGCGAAAATGACCTGCGACTGCGTCCGCTTGCGTGTGGCGACGACTTTTCCAGCGACGCGTCGTCGTTCAATGTGAAAAGCATTAGTTTTTCATTTGTGGCGTTTAAGGTGTAGGCAAAGCCCGTTGCTTGGTCTCTGTTTTGCATTGCAAATGCAAAGCTCAAAGTGCATTTTTCACCTGACCAACGGCTACTAGTTTTTTTTCTCCCCTTTGCTTTTTCCATTGGTGTTGCATGCTATCGGCACATTGCGGCATTTCTTATGTCCTGCAGTTAGGGCGAGTATGTTGCGCATTTGTTGCTGCCGTGATTTCAGTTGCTTGTAATTAAAAACTATAAAGTATGATGTTTATCTCTAAGCGATGTCGAAGATTAAATGCTCTAACAGATCGTCAAAGCCATAATCGAAACTTACAATTGAATCTATTTGCGTATTTTTATACTTCTAGATATTAATATCTTTAATTTGAAGAAATTAAAAAGTGTTTTACTTAAGTTAGAGCAGAGTATTTACACTTCTCTGTCCGTTAGTTGTGTTTGCTAATGAATTTTCTTTCTCAATCTTTTTCCCTTATTGTTGGCGACAATTAAAGCTTAATTAATATTGCTTGCACTTTAACCTTCGCCCTGAACTTTGACTGTGATAATTACAATATTTCTATATGCGGTTAGCGTGTCGGTCTAAGCGGAAGACGTGTAATCGCTTTATATGACCAAATAAGATATTAAATTGAACGAAAAGCTTATTACAATGCTCAAATGCTATACTCAGTTGTTTTGGATTTAAAATTTGCAATTTAAATTGAAATTTGTAATCGAATTTTTACAAAGAAACTTTTATGTTTGAAATGTTTATTATAAATTTTAATAACATCTAAAAAATTAGGGAAAAAATAGGCAACAAATTTAATATACATATTTTAAATATTTACCGATAGTTTATTTATTATTTTGTTTTAAATGATTTAAAGTTAAGTTGTTTTTTTTAATATTATTTTTTATATCGTGAAATTCAAATTTAGCGCTTTGGAACTAACTACTAGCTCTTTCGACGAACTTGTTCCGAGCAAAACACATGCGATAGTTTTATCACGTAAGTAGTGTTGCAAAACGATGCATATAGTGTTGTCTAACAGTTGAAGCCGTAGCAAGCGCGCGCATTCAAATTATTTGCTGTCTTCTATGGATAGACTAGCGTGTTTGTCCCGGGAGAGTAATTTCAGACAAAAGGCGAACGTGACTTCATTTTCCACATGTTATTCTCTTATTTTGCGATTTTTATGCTTCTTGTCATCTTGTGCTTTTAAGACAAAACATTTCTTCTTTTGTTTTTTTTTACACATTTTGGAAATTAAATCTAATTTGATGGCGGAATCTGTTGTGCTGGCTGCGTCTGCATTCGCGTTTGGCTTTGGCTTTCATGCTTCACTCACGTTTGCCACGACCACTTGCCAACCACGTAGACCGCACACATTCCGCCCACAATGTTGAGGGTGAAAAGTGCACATGTTTGCATTTTCTTTGCATTGTTTTTTTATATTTGCTCTTTCCTTTTTTATTTTATTTTTTATTATTTTTTATTTTAATGGGTCGATGGGTCGGTGTGATGTTCTGTCGAGAAGGTCGGAAATGTCGATTGCCACTTGTAATTAAACGGTTGCTTTTTAATGCCAATTGTTGTTTCTCTTTTAACCTTCCTTCAACCAATTGAGTTATCAGCAGCTGTGCAAAAGACTATTTCCCTTTAAACTTAATTAGATTTCAAATGGTTTTCTCTTTTCCAGTTGTTTACTATTTAAGGTAAGAAATTTCAAAACTGTTTACTAGAAGATAATTTCTTTAAAAAGATAATTTTTTGTGGGAATGTAAGCGGCTCCAAAGATTACAAAAATATTTTTCAGATTTTTAATAATCTTTGTTTAAAAGAATGTTACGGGAAAATAAATAATGATAAATGCAACAAATAAATCAGTGTGATTTTTATTTGTTGCGTTCATATTAATATTATTAAAATAATTGAAACAATATAATTTAAGTACAAAAATGAAAACATGAGTTAAAATGAGATAAAAAAATTTCAATTTCTCTAAAAATAAAAAAACAATAAAATGGAAAAAGTAAATTTAACGAACAAACAATTGAAAAGATTAATAAACATGAATAACATAACAAATTCTAAATTTAACAAAATTAAATTTAAATTTTTTCTCTTAAAATAAAAAACGAATAAAATAAACATAAAAAGCATAACAAATTCTACAAAAGGTATATTTCTAATTCCGCTATCATTTAAAATTCAATTGCTAATTAGTAATTCTACTGGTATCAATCACAGTGAATGCGATATCTAAGCTGTCAAATTGTATAATTGAATATTCCCAAATTTGATGGTAGATAACTTCTAAAATGCCTTATGCAGCTGGCTGAGCTCTTTTGCGGCCGGCAATTGCATTTGATGTGAGATAGACGCTGTCAAAATCAGAATCAGAATCAGAATTCGAATCAGGAACATAAATTTTGAAGTACTCGATGTAGTAGTTAGACTGGCATGGCATGGCGAATGCATTTGGGAAACAAAATTCAACAATCGAAATGTGAACGAGTCGAATGTGAATGTCGAATGTCGAATGTTGATGTCGATGTCGATGTCAGCGGACAAAAGTCATTTGACCACTAATCATGACTGCGGTTTCGGCCGTTGTCCATTGCTCGGTCAGGCCACAGACACACACACATCGGCACACACACACACACTTATCAACACACAAACACATACAGAGAAATGAATTAAGGCAAAACCGTTGCCCAAAACCAATTCTCATTCGCAATCCCGTTCCGGTTACCATATATAACCATATATTACCATATAACCCAATACACTGAGAAAAATACTTTTAAAATCAAGCAATTGGTCTTAATACTAAGAAATTTGGTATTAGTAATAAGAATTTTGGTCTTAGAACTTAGAGTTATGGTCTAAGAAGTTCGTCAAGAACGTGAAAATCTTAATGCTTGCTTATTAAAATTCTTAATTCTTTCTTAAAGTTCTTGGTACTAAGACCAAAATCTTGATTTTAGAAAACACTAAGTGAATTCCAGAGCATTTAATATAAGACCCAAGTTCTTATTAATAATAAGAAAAAAATCTTATTATAAGATCACCCAATTATTACATTATAATTTAATATATTTTTTATTATTTTGCTTACTTATTATTTAATAATCACATGCAGTTATTCAGTTCTATATGCCTAATCAGTTTGCATATGAAGTATTTATCATTTGGAACCCAAGGACCTCCTCTCTTAGATTTGCAATGAAGAATGGTTGAATAGGAATTCCGAAGAAGTGCAGAACTTTGTGACGTACTCGTAGATCTAATATTTCTTGGTTTTATTTTAAAATGTTTCCATTTTTCAGACTAATGTTCTTAGTATAAAGAATTTATTATTAAAGTGGTTTAATTTTACGAACACAATTTGTGTGTTCTTTGGAAATTGGTCTTTGTTTTTCAGTGTACTCATTGGAAATGCGAATCAAATTCCCTTTCCGCACAGAGCAGTCAAATTATGAAAAGTGTGCACTTTGCGTCTGACACTTCAAATTAAATTTGAAATTCCAAATGCTTTTGGTCGGGTGGAGGGGGAGGAGAAGGGGGTAGTTGCTGTGCATTCCCTAATTGCTCAATCAAAAACGTATGCAATTCCTTTGGGGGGTAAAACCAGAAAGTCGAAGCTTAAAATATATATATGTATATATAAGAATAGTATTTTGAAAAACTGCGTTTCATACTTCAACTTTCTTGTGCGCGACGCGTCGCGACGGAAGCAAAACGGGAAGTGTTTGGCGGTTGAGCGACTCAGTTGAAGAAGCACAAAGTGGGCAAGTTTGAGGAGGGGGCGGGTGTTAGGTGGATAGAGGGATAGGGGGGTAGTTTAACGGAGGGAACGAAAGTGATTGCCACAGGCAGCGCCAAAGACAACAATGCCAAAGTTTGGCTACTGCCATTCCCCCAAAGAGCAATGCGGTTGGTCGTGAGGGGTAAACGAAACGGAAACGGAAGCGCATTGAGCAAAGTTGTTGCAGTTGTTGGCCTTTTGTTTCGCCATTGCAACGGTGACGGCAACGGCAACCAGCAAAGCAATTTAAGTTAAACAAGCGCACAGAGTACACACACTGACACACACACACCCACACACACATACCCCTCCACTTGCTTCTTACTTCAGCTCCATCTCACACAAGCCATTGTAGCTGTCAAATATTTTTTTAAAAATCTGCTCAAGTTTTTTCACATCGGATTTGTGCAGCACTTTTCAAAAAATTGTTTTCCTTGATTGACTTAAAGTTTCGACAACGTATCGCAAATAATTTCTCTCTCACGAGTCCATGAGTCGAATTTATATAATATATATAGATTAATGCTGTCAACTTAAGAATACGAATTTATGCATTCGAATAGAAGCACGAATGTTCTACAAAATAAATTGAGAAACTGTTTTTGTAAGCATTTAACACTGTAAATATTTAGAATTTTATTATGTTGTGTCTCAATCAATTTCAATATGAACAACTAAGAAAGCTAAAGGAAAACAGGGTGGTAAAAAATTTTAAAATATACCAAATTCATATACCATAAAAATACTAAAAATATTCCTAAGGGTACACTTGGTATATTGATATGGTAATACATTCTAAATATATTGCAATATATACCAAAGGCTACATTTGATATATATTACTTCATACAATATATACCATATAGTGCAAAATATAACAGATTGTCAACCAATGCAACTAAGACCTAAATAAGCGCCCAGACAAAAGTATTTCTTATATAACTTCTTGCATTTCATGAAGGCACAAAACTATAATACCCTTATAATTTATGGATAGCGGGTATAATAATAATTATTTTTTTTTTTAATTTATAAAAATGGTTATTGAAATTTCGCGTTAATCATTAAACAGCATTATTTTCTGCCTTTCAAATTTAGACTATTTTTTAGTTATTTATCGAGTTTATTTTAGCGCATTTTAATCTTGTTAAGTAAGTGAAAATCTGCTTAAAAAGAAACTATAAAACTGGGATTAGTTCACTAAAGATACTTACTAATTTGTAATTAATTGCTGCTAATAAATTTCGCAATAAGTTAAACTGCAAATTTAGTTCACACTCATAAGGTGGGACTTTATCGATAAGTCGTTTCATTTTGCAAAGTTGCAGATTGAACGGCTACAAAGCTGATGAAAACTAATTATATAGTTGCCAGCAAGTTGAGCAAGTTTTTCAATATTTCAAGACGAATGAATCCCCCATGGAGAACGAGCATTCGAATTTCGAGGCAATTTTCACTTTGCTCTCGTTGGCAAGTTGCGCCTGCTCGATAATTATTATGTAAATTGCTTAAAAATGCACCGCAGGTAAGCCCAAAGGATTCACTTTGTTCCGGTTTCCACTCGACTCTCTCCTCTACCTCCCTCCTGCCATCACTCCTCTGCCGTCTAGTCGCCTCAACGTCTCGTCGTCGCGTCGTTGCGTCGTCGTCGTCTTTTTGGCCAGCCGTCGCGCTGCATTAAGCTTGATTGCATTAAGTTTGCTTTCGCCTTGCCAAGTGCAACTCTACGGGGAGCGGGAATGACTCAGCTTGTCCTCATCATACCCTGTCCGTCCTCCACTTCGTCTTGTTTTAATCTATGCACTCGGAATTTCTTAGCGTGCATTCCGTATTAGCCAAATTTTCGCATGCTTCGTTGAATGCCTCTCGGTTGCAAGTGGAAAGTGGGGGAAGGCATTCTCCTCTCCCATCAGCCAGCTGATGGGTGTCGATGTGGCAGCTTGATTGAACCATTGCTGCACAGTAGTATGCAAATTATAATGGCTGTATTTCAATTTCTTTTCATTGCAGATGACAGCATTGCATTGTTTGCCTTTGGAAATTGTTTAATCAACTTTCTTTGGCGCTGCTTAAGGTAAGTGTCACGTCTTTTCCATTTTATACATTATACGGATACATTTCTATATTAGAATCTATAACATTTGGGCGTTGATTATAGTTAATTTTAATGTATGAAATATATAATTTATTCTTTTAATTTTGATTTGTCTCCAATGTTCATCATTATTCTAATAAAATATTTTATATATTTGAAATTAAATTAATTAAAGTAAATTTGTTGAAATATATTATTTATCTTCATTATTCTAATTAAAGAATTTGTATATTTTAAATGAAATGAGTTAAAGTAAAATTGTTCAAAAAGAATTATCTTTAATATTATAGAATTTTTTAAAAAAATATTTCTTGTATTCAAATGTTTAACTTTTGGCATTCAATTTAAATGTATTGTATATTTTTAAATTATTTTGATTTAAATACGTTGCTCATATCATTTTAAATCGTTTTTGGAACTACACAGAAAGAAAGAAAGGGCTCAAATAAAGAACAAAATCTTAAATCAAGATTGCCTAATGTAAAAATTAAACAAAAAAGGTTTATCCTTAAATCAAGATCGAAATTGTAAAAAAAATCCATCCTAAAAATCTTATTTCAAGATTGTTTTCTTTTTTAAGATCGAAAAAATCTTAAATCAAGATTGGAAATGAACTCTTACATATAGTTTTTCTCTCTGTAAAAGATACTTTTCTTATAATTCCCATATATTACGTTCAAATTGTTGGAATAATATGATAATTATTAAAAAAACAAATATTTTCTTATTTTACTTGAATTAAATCATTTTCTCATATTTTTCCTAATTTTTTAAATCATATTTTTCCGAAATAAAATAATTTCTAAAAATGTTTTTTCTTACGATTTTTGCTTTTGATATGTTCTCAACTTTTATTCGCTTTTTTTTGCAAATTTGCTCCATTGTATATTGTTCTTTGGAAGTTTACTCGTAGTCGACAGAATATTGATGACTTTGCCCTTTCAATGTCCCAAATCTAAGCTAAATGCACGGCCAACGGATGTGAGAAAGGTTGAATGCATCGATACAAGTTTCGATGCTGTTTAATCTTAAGAGATTTTCGCACATTGTGTGGCCGGTTTTCCGATTTTTCGATTCTCCGCTTCTCCCATTGTGTTTCAGTTGCACATAAATAATTTGTGCAAATTGCACAAGTTTGGCTAGCCATCGACTTGGAATGCATAATGCAGCGCTTTATTGAAATGTTTTGAATTTTTCATTTGTTGCTTGGCTAATTGCCACATTTGACTAATGGCAAGTGGCAAATGGGAAGAAGCATTTACCAGAACTAGAACAGATCCACTGTTTCCACTTTTGGGACTTTATGCAAATGAGTAGGAATGAGTGTGCGGTTCAGACTCTCGATGTCCTTGGGCTTCGTTGTCTGTGTTGCCGGATGTCTGGTGCGTCCTTCGAGTTACGCCTCGCAAAACTGTTTTCATGCCCAATGGGCAACTAATTATTTGTTAACATAACACGAGTGGCAATTTAAATGCAATTAAGTTCAGCTGCGTAGGCCAGTGCCACACAACTCCCAGACCTCATCACCGACCTCAGCTCGATGTGGCTTAGTCGACTCGACTCAAGTCTCTCGGCCTCTCGTTGTTGAAATGGCTCATTAGGGCGTGTCCTTCAAATATTCACTGCACAATTGAATGCAGTGCAGCGAATCAGCTACAGTTCTCAGCTCAGTCGCAGTTGGAAATGAAAGTCATTCAAGTGGATTAAATTTCTTTAATCCATGGCAGGATTTCTTGAACGAGTTATGCGCAGTTTAAGAAGGACACTTTTGAGTAATTTATGAAAGTCTAGCATCTTGAATTTTCTATCGTTGAAGAGCTTCGATATTTTTCAATTAAAAATGTGTCTAATAAATTTGTGCGAAACTTGATTGCACTTGCATAATTGAATCGAAAACAATTGTTTAGTTGACTGTTTTCATAAATATTAAAGTGATTTGACCGAGACTCTTTTGTGTATGACAAATTGTTAACCATGCTTAATTCAATCTAAAGTCAACAATGCGTAGCAAGCAGAACTGCAGGTTTGCCTCCTTTGCATGTTGAGATGCTAACTTGACAATTTAATTACCAACCGAGAAGAGACAGATATACATAGACAGAAAGAGAAAGACGATTTGGACCTTGACCAGTAGTCTATGCGAATCTCTCTCATCCAAATCCGATTTCAAATCCAAAAAACTAACCAGCAACAGGCACTTCATTTTCATTTCTGTATTGTTTGTTTGCCAGACAGAAGCAGAAGCAGAAGCCAGAATGGCAGGCTCGAAATCTATTTAGACAAGAATTGCTGGCCATGATTTTAGCCAAATTGCATTCACCCTCAAAAACTTGGTTAAGCCAAATGCTATTACATGACAACAGCACAAAGAATGCACAGTTCGAAACGCATGCTGAGAAGCGTCTGCTTTTATGAATCGAGATCGAGGTACTTTAAATACTCGAAAATTGCAAGGAAGATACGATTGTAAGCCAAGAAATCAAACGAAGTGATAAATAAATATTAGACTAATCAAATGTATTTGCTTAGATCCTGCTTTTTTAACAGTTGTTGCAATGTTAAATATTGGAGAAATGTTCTTTAAAAATATATATACATTAATAAATTTATTTTGATTACTTCGGTTACTCCTTTAAATAAATATTAGACTAATTTTAAATACTGACCAGATTGACTCGTGAGCCTTTTACAATATGAAAGAAAGAGCATTCGACTTTCGTCATCGGTTAATTGCATCATCATGATAGGGTTTTGAATGTCAAATGCAGAATGTAATGCTGATAAGACCGACAAAAGCTGTTCCCATTAAGCCACCAACAAAAATAACAAATGTGAGTTTGTGTGTGTGTTAGCTGGCAGACTGTCAGGCTGTTAGGCTTCTCTGGCCAGCCCGAATGAGATGCATGCAAATGAGCTGAATAATGAGCAGTCGCAGTCGTCGTCGGTTCTGATCTGAGTGGAAGACAATGGACAGCAGCTTGTGTTGCCTAGATTGCTGCTGCTGCTCTTGGGTGGTAGAAGTTCAAGTTGACTTTGTGCTACTAATTTTGCAGCAGTTGCAGCAGTGGGAGAACAACAATAACTAGTACATTATGGGTCCGATGGCAGTGTCAAAGTGTCAGTAAGTCAACAGGAATGCACTCTGACATCACTCACAGGGAGTGAGAGAGAGAGTGAGAGAGATAGAGAGAGATGGGCGGCAGCTGGAGGAGAGGCAGAAGAAAGTTGGATGCTGGAATTGCATATCCAGGGAATGGGTCAAGTTAAGTTCTGTTTGGGAGCCCAAACGGCCACTCGACTTAACACTTTGAATGTCATTAAAACGTCCAGTCGAGCGACTCCTCTGATTCCTGTGACTCCTTGCTGTTGCTGTCCTCTGACACTCAGTCAATGTCTCGCTAACAATTGTCAACAGGCTCAAGCAGCGTGCAGCACTGAGAGTTTGCATTGTTGCCTGCTGTTGATGGTGATGTTGCTGTTGTTGTTGTTGTTCTTATTGCTGTTGTTGTTGTTGCCGCCATTGTTTACCCCTTTTCCTCTGCATTCCAGCCAGCATTTTTTAGCCCCCAAAAACGTTTGTCAATTTTACGCCTGTCGACTTTCTGAGTTGTCCTTTTCGTCCTTATTGGCGCACGCTTCGCATGAGCTTCGCTTCGCATGTCGGCACATTGTTTTTTACCTACTGCAATTGTCATCCGTCGCCTAATCCCACTTGCTGAACTTTTCTCACAATTCCAATTTAAATAGACGCCAGCTTTTCGCTTTTGGCTTGATCAGTACTTTGATTGTCAATCAGTCAGTGGATAGATCAATTCATGCAGCAATTGGTCAGCTTATTATGTTAATTTGTCAATTTGTTCGATCGTACAAGCATATGAACAATCAATCAAGCACTCAATCAATCAGTCTATTATTTAGTAACTTTAAATTTAAAAAGTAGCTGGCTTCTCTTTGTCGCTTTATCAGTTCTTTGATTGTCAAGCAGTAAGTGTATCAATCAATCACAGAAGCTGTAAGTTTATTTGTTAATCAGTCATCGGATGGAGCAATCAATTCAGCAGTCAACCTACATACTCTGTGTTCAATTTACTAATTTGTTTGTGTGCAACTACTAAGTATTAGAGCAATCAATCAATCAATCATTGAGCACATAATTTCGATAATCATATGATTGATATATCTATTTGGTCATATTGTTATTTGCCTTTCTAAATAATTTCGGTTGTTAATCAGTGATTAGCTTGTCAATCATTTAGTCAATCAATATTGAAATCAATCAATTACAATCAATTATTATGTTTTGATTATTCAATCGACTGTCAATTGCCTGTCAATCAGTCTGTCAATCACTCCTTTATATAACAAAAGATTTATTAAAATTAGCACCTCAATAGCCTGTCAATTGGCTGTCAATCAGTCTGTCAATCAGTCTGTCAATCACTCGATCACAATTGTTTTGTAAAACAAATATCCCAATTTTGTAAATTCACTATTTGTTCAAATAGAGATTAAATTGATGTAGTAATCAATCAAGTTCAATCAGTTTGCGTTTTGGCAGAGAATTTCTCAGTCAGAATGGAATATGCGGTATGTTTGTGTGTTTACTTGTAAATGCAGCACCAATTGGATGATTTTAGGCGCCTTCGGGGCCGAAGCTGGGGGACATTAAGCGCACAGAGAGCCGGTGGGTCCAACGTTTAGAAGCTTATTAAATTGCCATTACCTAAGCCGGACATCATGCCGCCTCTTGGCACTTGTCTCTGGCCTCCTCTGGCCACCATTCACTGAATGTCACTTGCTACCTCCAGGCTGCCGGGATTTGACCAACAGAGCTCGCAGCTCGGTGCTTGATGCTCGCTGCTCGGGCGCGGCATTTGCCACTCAAACGAGGGATTAGCGGCGATGATGACAACAGCTTGACGTCGCATTGGCGACGGAGCGCGACAGGCAGGAGGTCCATTAGCTGCGTTCTCACTTTCTCGTTCTTTCCTGCTGGCTTTCTCTCTCTGTCTTGGGGATGGATGGCACTCGGCTTAGCGTTAGCATAGGAATTTACGAGGTGAAGAGCAAACGGGCTAACTGCATAAATTCTCAAAATATTTAACATTTAAATGGCCAAAAATTAACCAATGAGGGTTTCAAGTAGGGAATGGGTTCAGAAGGAGGGAAAATGAATGTGAAATAATCCACAAATGCTTGCACAGAGCAAAAAAAAGAAAAGAAAAGCAAGTACTCGACAATGTGCAGTAAAAGTCAAACTAGCGACAACAAAAGCCCGGAACTCTTGAATGGACCACAGTAAGTCGTAATAGTACTCCATACATAGAAGCACACTATAGTATATTCGAGTATGGACTAAGGGCAAGTCGTAATGTGCTTTAAATGCTATTGACGGCGACAGAGAGAATGCGAACAAGATCTCATCGGTTGCATTCATACGGCAAATATCAAGTGCATCATCATCAACAACAACAACAACAACAACAGCAACAACGACGAGGCCAAACAACATTAAGCCATCCACGAGACGACTCAACTCAAGTTGCAATCTTTGCTTTTCCCATTTCCCGAATTCACATCAGAATGAGATTGAGAATCAGAAGCCAAAAAGCGGAGTAGAGTTTGCCAGCCCTCGCTTTTGCTGTCTCAACAGCGTCCTTGGCGTCCCGTCCAGGCATCATCGTTATTATTCGCACTGAGCACTGAGTAAAGTACCGAATAATCTACAGGATAATGAGCATGAATGAACGTGAACCGTTTTCTTTTTATTTTTGTTTTTTTTGCGTCGCTCTTCTCTCGTTTTGTTTGCATCGCAGTGAAGTAGCGCCATCATAACGATGTCGAGGATGAGGTAAACCAACTGGAGCATGAAGGGCAATCCAATGTACTATAAAGCATAATAACAGTCCCCGAGGGCTGACCAAGTGCACTTAACTAAGCAGCAAATGCTGAAGTGCCTCGTCGCTGAATGCTTGTTTTAATTCTTGTTTCTAACCATTAATGAATTCGCTAAACGCCAACAAGGTCTTAACCAAATAATCGCAATTAATGTCCACTACATAATCCAATATTTTCATCATTGAATTAAGCAATCGAATTAAGCCTCATCACAGAATATGGTATTTCAGACCCTATAATGTACATATATATTCTTGATCAGCGACATCAGCTTAGATAATATAGCCATGTTCCTCTATCCGTATGAACACCTAGATCTCTTTTTCGACAGCACGCAGATCAAGTTTGCTTCAACAGGCGTAATTTTGAGCTTGAGAAGTAAATTTCGGTCAGACAATAATACCTACAGTAGTTGTGAGAAGAAAACAATCGGACAAAAAGTTATTTAAAAAATTCTTCTTTATGGAAAATTATGCTTACATAAATCGGGTTTTAGCTGTTTTGGCTGACAATCTGATATAGTTTGCAATGAAATAGTACATTAAAATATTGATACGGTATATTTTAAGAATAATCCCGTACTGTTTTGCTTTTATCTATTATGATCTATGGTATATTTTAAATGTAATAGTATAACAGATTACAAATATGATATATTCTAGTATTTGCGGTAATTTATTTCGGTATATTTTAAGAATAATACCACACTGTTTTGTTTTTATTCAAAATGTGTACTTGATTGATGTGAACATAAAAAGTATTCTTCGCATTTATGAGTAATGAATTTTCAATCTAAACAAAAAAGTAACAAATTCGAAGTCTTACCCTAGTCTAAATGATGAAATAGTTTCAAATGAATATGTTATGCTTGAAAGTTGCTGGCTGTGTTATCAGGCGTTGCCTTATATAACTGGATGTTCATAATGTTGAGCTATTATAATAAAAAATATCTTTTGAAATGAGCTTGCATGGACATTTTGTTGCCCCCGTTTGCTGTGGTCATGGATATTATATTTAATTTCATATTTTCCGTATTTACATAGAATATTTATGACAGGGTCACAGCACACACATTCACACACATGTACATACAAACACACACACTCATACATATTGCTGGCATTTTGTCACTGGACATTTTTGTAGCCACTGTGTCCAGAGCGAGTTCATTAGTTTTTGTCATTTTTTAGTTGTTGTTCTTGTGTTTGTTTGTTTGCTTGCGGGGCTTGCGGGAAGAGCATCAAAAGGCTGGCGCCTTTTTGTGTCATTACTCAGAGACGAGTATCTATGAGTCCATTCACTGGCCACTGAATGAATAGCTCTCGGCACTCTGCTCTTGTGGTAATGTTTTTTATTTTCTGTTGAAGCATATTATTTCAACTCATGTTACATGTTGCATATCGTTTGTTGTACTTTTAAAGCTGCAACACAAATAATAAAATACATTTGATTTAATTAATAAAGATACGCTGCTACTCCTACTCCAAGGCAAATGGGTCTTTTTCCTTCCTTTGTGGACGAATCATCATTTGCACTGCTCTAATACCTTTGAAGCCCGCAAACACAATACCCCTAGATTTAGAGGTAACTTCGGGCAAATAGGGTCCATTCGGATTGGAGGCGACAACTTCTGGGATGCACTTGCCGAACCACCAGCCACCATTATAAATTTTCGCACAATTATCCAACCAATACTCATCGTTATCTCGGTCATAGGTTGAGAATTTTTTGCCAATATTGCTTCTAAATCCAAGTAACCCGTCCGACCTTGCTGACTTTAGCACATATTCTTCCTGTTCGGAACCAATTAAGAAATTGCGGTATATTTCTTGCTTCGTCTCCAGAAGAGATCTTTCATAAAAGACTAATAATTCTTGTCTATGCGCTGTGGTCATTCTATGCAGCTTCTCCAAGCCAATGAAGAAATCTCCTTTCAAATCGCCGAAACCTTCACGATATTCATTCCAGCTTCGCTGAAAGTTGATGTTGCCTTCGAGTCGCCTCTGAATAACAGTCCATCCGCCATCCTCAATACGTGATTCACAGGGTGCGGCAAAAGGTTCAATTCCAGGCACGCGAACTATATAAATATCGTTAAAGTTCTCATGTCTTTGACAACGGATTTTCTCATACAGATCCAGACGCTCCTTATACTCAACATTTAGTTTCTCAACTTCTTCGAATCTGCTTTCGTTTTTACTCGATACTATGAAAAAATATTGTATTGAATATCCGAATGCAAGATAAGTATTGTCTGTTATTTACCATCCTGATCCACGCTATGACAAGAAATCAAATTGACCCATGCCAGCGATAGAAAGCAGAGAATTATTAGAGAATTTCGCATTGTATTCACAGTTCACAGAACTAACTGAACACGAATTCTGTGTTCTCAGCTACTTATAGCTGAGCAAAGTGCTTGTTTAGTATAAATTGAAATGTAATAATTATACGATTATGTTTATAGAGTGCATTTCGGTTGTTTACAAGTGTGGATAAACTTGCGTTGCAAGCGATTTGCCTTAAGGCGCAATTAATTTTTGTTTACTTAAGAAATTTCCAAAAAAATACTTTTTCTAATTGCGCCTTTTCTTTTGTTTCTTATGCTGTGACAATTTCTTAATTAAATAATTAAGTTATTAAGAAAAAACCCAAAATGTAATTATTATGAAATATATTTGTTTTAAATGGATTTAAACTTTAAATATTACAACTTCCATATAACAGATATTTGAACTGAAGAAATTGTTTTTCTAATCTGTTATAAAGTGCAGTGAAAATATTCCTATAATTGCTTGCATTACTCTAAAAATAGAATTTCTATTCATTGTAAGAACTGGAATAGTTGTAAATTTTGCCAAATATTTCCTCTTCAATGGTTAAACAATTTTTCCCTTGTGTAATTTTTTCTTATGCAAATTTGCGTAGAAAAATTTTATATGTGCAATAAATTTTAGGGTTAGACGTCAAGTCAGGCATTGAAGAAAGTATTCAACATGTGTTAGATTTTTAATTTTGTCAAGATTTGCATTGCATAGGTTTGAGAAAAACTCACGTATAAACTGAAAAAATTACGGATATTCTGTGCGGAATTTGATCAATGAATTCCATTTTTTTTATTTGAAGATAAACAAAATTAGAATGAATTAGAATTTTGTAATTTAATCTTTAGCTGAGTGACTTCTAATGCTAGCCTCTGCAAAATAGCAGCAAAATTTAAAAATTTTCGGTAGTGTATGTATCCATAGTTAATGACAACGTGTCGTATACGCAGCTCGTTTCTCCCTTGTTACACAAACAGAAAGAATCTTTAAAAAAAAACTAGAATAACAACTTGAATCTTTTAATGTTTATCAAAAAAGATTTCAATTATAGTTTTGATATTAAAAAGTCTCTAAGCTCTAAATATTAAATCAAGAATTATGATTCTGCTAGTTAAATAGGGGCAACAGTTTTAGATTAATATAAACTTGTTGCCATGAAATTAAATTAATTAAGTATTGCTACCAAATAGTCCAAGATTTGCATCCTTAAATTAAAACCATTTTGAAAATATAGCAAAATTTAAACTTTTTATTTGTGGAATATAAAAACATTCAATATTCTTGTAATATTTAAATATTTTACGTGCACATTTGTTTTAATTACGTTTCTTCTGTTTTGGCTTGTGGCCGAATCATCATCTGCACTGCTCGAATATTTCTGATGCCTTTATACATAATACCCCTCGCTTTTTTGTCAGTGTCTGACGCATAAGGCCCATTGAGATTGGAGCTCCCATCATTTTCTGGTACGCATTCTCCGTACCACCAGCCACCATTGAAAATTTTTGCGCAGTTATCCAACCAATACCCATCATTATCTCTATCGTAGGTTGTGAACTTTTCGCCAATGTGTCTTATGAGTCCATTATATGAGTAGTCGACTGCTGACTTTAGCACATATTCTTCCTTCTCAGAGCCAATTACAAAATTGGTGAATTTTTCTTGCTCCGTCTTCAGAAGAGTTGCTTCATAGAATATCAATAATTCTTGCGGATGCGCTGTGGTCATTCTATGAAGCTTCTCCAAGCCAATGAAGAAATCTCCTTTCAAATCGCCGAAACCTTCACGATATTCATTCCAGCTTCGCTGAAAATTGATGTTGCCTTCGAGTCGCCTTTGAATAACAGTCCATCCGCCATCCTCAATACGTGATTCACAGGGTGCGGCAAAAGGTTCAATTCCAGGCAAATAAACGATGTAAATATCGGTGGAGTTCTTAAATATTTGACAATCGCTCTTCTCATATTCACTCAGTCGCTTTTTATACTCTGAATTCTGTTTTTCAAGAAACTCGAGCCTGCTGAGCTTTTCGACGTCAGTCAATACTGGAGCTATGGAAAATATTGTTTTAAAATGCGAATTGAATGTTGTTTATTGTCTGTTATTTACCATCCTGATCCACGCTACGACCAGAAATCAAATTGACCCATGCCAGCGATAGAAAGCACAGAATTATTAGAGAATTTTGCATTGTATTCACAGTTCACAGAACAAACGAATTGAACACGAATTCTGTGTTCTCAGCTACTTATAGCTGAGCAAAATGCTTGTTTAGTATAAATTAAAATGCAATAATTATACGATTATGTTTATAGAGTGCATTTCGGTTGTTTACAAGTGTTGATAAACGTTGCAAGCAATTTGTTTTAATTAATTTGTGTTTATTTGGGAAATTTCTAAAAAAAAATACTCTTTCTGATACGTACAATTGGTTTATTTCTTATGCTGCTACATTTTTTACGTCAGTTGTCAGTTGATTGTACTTAATTTAAGATCTACTTTTTCGTTTTTGGTTTTTTTTGCAATTGATTACCTATACAATGTGTTTGTCGGAAAATATTGAATGTTTGCTTGCGAATCTGTTATAAAGTACTCTGTGGAAATTCTCGTATAATTGCTTGCCCAACACAAGTAAGAAAAGTACAATCGAGTGTGCTCGACTGTGAGATACCCTCAACCATTTTGAATGAAAGCAATATAGTGCGGTATTAATATTAAAATATACCAAATTAATATACCGAAAAATACATAAAATATACCATTGGCTATATTTTTTTTATTGATATAAATATACATAACATATGTATATATTTATTGATATACATACATGCATTCAAAGTATACCATAGAGTGCAAAATACGAGGAAATAGGCCCCTTCGGTTACCAACAGACGGACATGGCTATATCGCCTCGGCTGTTGATGCTGATCAAGAATATATATATATACTTTATAAGCAGGGAAAGCGTATTTATTTGTTCACTAGTGAGTTTAGCAAAATCTTTCCTTCGCTTTTGTAAAACAGTGTTTGCTTTTGTTTTTTAGTGATTGGTAATTTGGTCTTCAAGTAAACTATAAATATTCCATGTAACATAAGTGAATATGTATGAGATTTTAATTTAATGTTGTCAAGTCATTGCATAATTTAGCTTGGATGAGACATGGCGTATTCTTGTTTATCGCAATCTGATAATATCCATTTCCGGCAGTTAGGTACACACACACATACACACACACACGCAGGCTGACAAATTTACGCACATCCTGTGTGACATTTTATCAAGGCACTTGAGTGTTTTTTCATGTTTCGCTGGCATTTGCAATGTATTGTAATTTCCATTTCTATCACTGAGTGACTTTGTGCTAATGATGACGTCCGCCCAATCGCTGCAATGATGTCACACTTAAATACGCCAAGTATTTCGAGCACTGAATGAAACTCGCTTGTATCGTTGCCGCGTCAATAGCTAATGCGATATTGACAACCTGTGCGGAGTTTCGCATTTTATTAGGCGTATACGCAATGTGGTTTCCCATCCCTTCCTAACAGTTACTGTAAGTCGGGCAGTTATCAAAACTGAAACCGAAACCAGAAGCGAAACCGAAACTGTTTACAGTTCGGTGCACATTCGCAGAGTAGCGCTTTGCTCGGATCTTTCAGTTTGTTTTCAATTGCAAAAGTTTCGGTTGTTATATTTTTTGTTTTTTTTGTACTATCCTTTTCTTGGGTCCCAAAACGAAATGAAGTCGTTGCAGAAACTCTGCGTGTAGCGAGGCGTAATCGAAGCGTTTACTTAGATATATTATTATTACATTATTATTACTATTATTTAAGAATTTATTTATTAATTGTACATATACATTTAGAGAGCGAATGAAATTAATTGTACATTTTTTAAATTGATAGTACAATTTATGTCATATTTATGTATTTTATGTCATCTACAATAAAAACACATTTTTATTTATATTTGTTGAATTGAAAACCAAATTACCTTAATAAATAAAATATTCAATATATAGTCCAGCACAGGTAATTCTCTAAAGAAAACTGTTAGTAATTAATTTTAGTTTTAATGTATTGATTTTATAATTTGAAATCTTTTTTAAATTTTTTTTCGATTAATTCGCTATAATTTTTAGACATTCTTTTAATTTGATCTGCCTTTCGCCTCATAGTTATTTAGTTTAATATTCTATAAATCTACTAATTTAATTTATAATTATTATTAGAATTAAAATAGTCTTTGAGTAGTATTTTGTCAATTAGGTAAATTTGTGTATATATAACTTTATTATTATGTCGTGCAACTTTTAAATGTGCTCTCGCAGTTTTCTTTTACTATCGCTGCCATTGCATTAACTTATCTGAAATATCATAAATATAAACCTACCGCATTGCATCATTGAGCAAATTGCTGAGTGGAATAC